>NC_041232.1:2338505-2375186 GCF_002837175.3 Physeter macrocephalus | reverse complement strand
TAAATAGTGCTTCAATGAACATTGGGGTGCATGTATCTTTTGGAATTGTGGTTTTCTCAGGGTATATGCCCAGTAGTGGGATTGCTGGGTCATATGGTAGTTCTATTTTTAGTTTTTTAAGGAACCTCCATACTGTTCTCCATAGTGGCTGTATCAATTTACATTCCCACCAACAGTGAAATAGGGTTCCCTTTTCTCCACACCCTCTCCAGCATTAATTGTTTGTGGATTTTTTGATCATGGCCATTCTGACCGGTGTGAGATGACATCTCATTGTAGTTTTGATTTGCATTCTCTAAAAAAATATGGAATGCTTCATGAATTTGCGTGTCATCCTTGCGCAGGGGCCATGCTAATCTTCTCTGTATCTTTCTAATTTTAGTATATGTGCTGCCGAAGCGAGCACTTGAGTTAATTTTTGCATATGGTGTGAGGTAGAGGTCCAACTTTATTCTTTGCATGCGGATATTAATTTGTCCCAGCACCATTTGTTGAAAAGACTCTTTGGTTGAATTGTCTTGGCACCCTTGTTAAAAATCGACTGATCAAGAGAATGAACACAAGCCATGTGGGGGCAGGGAGTATGCGGGAAATCTCCATGTCTTCTGCTCAATTTTGCTGTGAACCTAAAACTGCTCTAAAAAATAGTGTTTTTTAAAAAACCAATTGACCATGGATGTATGTTTTTATTTCTCACTCTCAATGCTATTTCATTGATCCATATGTTTATCTTTATTCCAATACCACACTGTTTTGGTTACTGTAGCTCTTGGTAAATTGGGAACTGTGCTTCTTATAATTAGGATCTACCCACCCACCCAACTATTCAACCATCCATTCACCCATCCAACTACTAACCTACCCTCAAACACACCAATCCACCTACTCAAATACCCATCCATCAATCAACCACCCATCTCTCCATCTATTTACCCACCCACCCAACTATCCACCCATCCATCCATCCATCTCTTCTTTCCTTCCTTCATTCAAACTGTTTATTGAGAACCTTGAAGTTACCATGCACTACACTGGGGATGAGCTTCAGAGCCTGCAGACCCAGGAAGAGGCCACATCCCTTGGGAGCAGCAGCTTTTCCTTTGTCAATGAGGGTCCTGGAAGGGGGAGGTGAGATCCCATGGGGTTGGGCCCTCCAGGATTCCAGGACCCCGGATGGAGCTCGGGGAGGATGTGGGGAGGCAGCCATGAGGCAGCATCAGGCCCAGGCGGGGCTGGGAAGGGGAGAGGGCTGGGAGGAGGAGGGGGCTAGGGGTGGGGGCCTCTGCTACCCACTCCTGCGAGCTGCACAAACATCCGACTACAGCCCTGAAACTGCCCTCTCCTGTCGTCCTGGGCCACACCTGGCCCTGTTTGTCACCGGTCCCACGCCCCACTGACCACGGGCTAAGCTTCTCTTCTCCTTACTTCTCCCCTTTTGTCACCCTGAGTTCTGTTTAGGTCAAAGTTAGGGTTAGCTTTAGCCTGGGGATTTCCAGGGGTGACCAGCAGGGCCACCAGAGCTGGGGAGGTGACCCACTCCATCCCCTTTCCAGCTCGGGCCTCACTGCCCCACCAGTCCTGGGGCCTCCCTGCTCAGCCCCTTCATCCAGGAATCCGACAGTTTTCCTAAAGTTTCTGGCCCGCAGGGCCCCTCACCCAGCACTCCCTGAGCAGAGGGGAAGGCTGGGGCCCAGAGAGGGGAATCATCTTGCCCAAGGTCACACAGCATGTCAGAGGCAGGCCCCAGGCAAGAGCCTAGGAGGTGACAGCAGTGGCTGGGGTGGGTGAGGGTCGCCATGGTCCAGGCACCTCACAGGCATCGTCTCCTTTAATCCCCAAGCCCACCCTTTGGGGAGAGACTCGTTATCACTCCCTGTACAGGTGGGGATGAGGAAACAGCCCACAGAAGGAAGCAAATGGCCCAAGGTCAAGGACTGAGAAGGGCTGTGGGTGAGGGGGACCCTCCCTGTTCACCCTGGGGTCTGGGCTCCCCCAGGCCCTTTGCCACCAGCCCTCCCTCCTTCCAGCCATGGGGTGTGGGTGGCCACTGGGTCCACTCTCAGGCCTCCTTTCTGTTCCCCTGACTCGGGTCGGAGCTGGGGGGTGACGGGGGGAAGTTGCCCACAGGAGGCTTCTGGGGCCTTGCAGAGGGCCGCTTTCCATCCGGGTGCCCCCGTGTGGCCTCAGTTTCCTGTCCCTCAGAGCGGAGGCCCCAGGTTGGGAGGGGGAACACCGAGGGCTGGCTCTGTCTCGCTCTCTGGGATGTTAATCATTCGGGCCTCAGTTTTCCTACCTGTGAGATGGGACGGTGATGCTGGCTGCGAGCCCACGGAATCCGGAAGTGGCTCAGCTGGGTAACTCATGTCGCGTGTTTTGTAAATGGTTCAGGACAGTAAGCCACTTAGTAGCCTCAGGGAGCAGCTGCCTTTTGGAATCTCAGATCTGGTCACGACTGAGGCCTTCAGGGCCTCTGACCCCGGCCTCACCTCTTCTGAGCCCCGTCCCTGTGCCTCTGCTGGGCTCCGGGGCTTGGGACGCTCTGGCCCACCAGACGGCCTCACTGTGTGTGGCACAGAGAATCGTCCCCCTGGAGAACCCTTGGCCCCCCCCGGTCCCTCCCTGGGCCTGCTCCCTGCACCCTCTGCTCGTCCCTCTCTGCCCGGCGTCCAGTCCGCGTCTGATTCCTCTTCCTCCCCAGGGCAGGGCCCTGCCACGTGGCACCGAGTGCAAGGGATTGCTGGGCGGTGAGCGGGGTGGTGGGCCAGGCGGCGCGGGAGACAGGAGTCTGGAGTCTCCGAGGTCGGGGGTCAGGGCGCTTCACTGGGGGCCTGCATGCGCCAGCCGAGAGCTGCTGCAGCCGCGTGCTGCGCCTTTGCTCGTACTGAGCCCCCGGGAGCCCCTCCTCTTTCTGCCCCTCAGCCAGGGGTCCGGCTCCCAGGCCCTGTTCTCAGGTGGCTGAAGTTGCTGCTGCTCCCCTTGGCTGACCCCCAGGACCCCAGGATCCGCTGTCCTCGTCTTCCCCGCTAATGTTTACTGGTGGGGGAGGATCTCTTGGCACCACGGGCTCTGGGCTGGGCAGGGGCGAGTTTCCCTGTCTTAGCTTCACCTCCAGGACCGACCTGGGCCCACAGGGTCGGCGAGGCCGATGGGAGTGAACACTGGTTGACGAGCTGACTGTTCACTGCTGCCCCCCGGTCCCTCCCTGGGCCTGCTCCCTGCACCCTCTGCTCGTCCCTCTCTGCCCGGCGTCCAGTCCGCGTCTGATTCCTCTTCCTCCCCAGGGCAGGGCCCTGCCACGTGGCACCGAGTGCAAGGGATTGCTGGGCGGTGAGCGGGGTGGTGGGCCAGGCGGCGCGGGAGACAGGAGTCTGGAGTCTCCGAGGTCGGGGGTCAGGGCGCTTCACTGGGGGCCTGCATGCGCCAGCCGAGAGCTGCTGCAGCCGCGTGCTGCGCCTTTGCTCGTACTGAGCCCCCGGGAGCCCCTCCTCTTTCTGCCCCTCAGCCAGGGGTCCGGCTCCCAGGCCCTGTTCTCAGGTGGCTGAAGTTGCTGCTGCTCCCCTTGGCTGACCCCCAGGACCCCAGGATCCGCTGTCCTCGTCTTCCCCGCTAATGTTTACTGGTGGGGGAGGATCTCTTGGCACCACGGGCTCTGGGCTGGGCAGGGGCGAGTTTCCCTGTCTTAGCTTCACCTCCAGGACCGACCTGGGCCCACAGGGGCGGCGAGGCCGATGGGAGTGAACACTGGTTGACGAGCTGACTGTTCACTGCTGGGGTGAGGGCCATACTCACCCAGGCTCTCGGGTGGGGGCATTCGCCCCCCGGGTACCGCACGTCTCTTGTGTCAGGTGATGTGGTGTTATGGCTGTGGCCTGTGGGCCTGGCTCCTGGCTTCCCTGGGCTGGGGGACCTACTGGCAGTGTCCCCTGAGAACGAGCTGGTGGAGTCAACCCTGTGGAAGTGATTCACTGTCTTTGGGGGTGAACTCAGGAAACCGTGGCTGCGTGCTTGTCCCCCATCTCCACTCCCAACAGGACCTTGGAGCCCTGGAATGTCCTGGGAAACTCTCTGATTGGAGAAGGACAGGGGAGGAGAGGAGAGAATGGGAGGTCAGCCTGGAGGGTGGATCGGGGAGGCCTGTAACTGTGGGTGGGTGTGGGGTGGGGAGTCAGGTCACCCACAGGGCAGGGGGCAGCTGGCCTCACCACGCTGGCCCATCTGTCACACCTCTTGCCCTCTCTTTGACCTCAGCATATCGACCGAGCACAGGGCAGACTGGGCAGGGAATAGGGCACCCGGTGTCCAAAGGCCCCTCCTTCCATGGTGAAGCAGGCACGTTCCAGGTCTGACTTTGGCCTTGATTGGGCCAGTCCTGCCTTGCCTGGGACGTGAGTAGCTGAGAGCCCCACACAGGCCAGGCCCCCAGGAGGCCCGAGGGAGGCTTTTTGGATGGATGGATTGATGGATGATGGGTAGATGGATGGATGGGTGGATGGACAGACAGATGGACAGATAGATGGACAGACAGATGGATGAGTGACTGACCAATCTGAGGGCCTGTCCATTGGGGAAGGACCCCATGAGGCCTCTTGGGGGACATCTGTGCTCTGGGCTCCTCATTATCACCCCAGACCCAGGGCTCCCAATGCAGTGATTGTGAGGGTCCCCATTTCTCCCCCCTTCCCCGTTCTTGGCCCAGTCCCTCCCCCAGAAGAGTCCCAGGTGTGGGGACAGCAGGGAAGGTGTGACTGCAGTGCCCCATGTCCAGCCCTGGCCAGCCCTGCCCCCCGGGCTCCTCTGAGCCCCGAGTGTCTGGCTGTGCCCCGCGTCAGCTGCAGCTGCGCACCCGGCGTTTAGAGACGTCCCTGGGGGCCCCGAGGAGGGGGTACGACCCGCACAGACATAAGATTCTGGAACAGAAGATGTCCCTTCTGATGGTTGATTCATGTGATTTCTGCCCAGCTCAGGCCTGGGCGCAGGGGCTTGGGTGGCCTGGGTGCTGCGACGCAGGTCCCTTCTCCAAAGAAGCTGGTGGAAGCTTCTGGAACTGGAGCCACTCCTCCCCCCAGCCTGGGGAGAGGGGGGCACCTGCTTCCCCAGGCTGGGCCGGTCGGCGTTTCCCGGCTATTTCGGGCGTCAGGGCCTCTTGGTTTCGCCAGGCCAGCTGCGCGGGGGTGAGGGTGGGGCCCATGGGGAGCCCAGGGGTGCTGGCCTGAGGCCGGCTGGGCCCGAACAGCCCGATGCTAATGGCAGCAACAGTCAACCTCAGAGACCAGCAAACGTCCACTTTCCATCTGACCATCCCTCCTGGACCCCAGGGAGCGAGCTTCCACTATCACCAGCCCGGCTGTATGGCGGGGACACAGGCCCCAAGCCGCCAACACAGAGTCAGGGCTGTCCTGCCCCCTGGCCGCCTCCAGGCTCGGCCGTGGCTCCCTGTGAGGCCCAGTCGGGCACCCCCGGCCCTCACCCTTGTTGGTTTCCCCAGGGCACGAGCCCGTCCTGCGCGACACCAGTCCCTCTCTATAGGCTGCTTCCCTGTGCCCACAGGAGCCCCAGCAGAGCTGCGTTGCCACCGCTGAGGTCCCCACACATGGTAGGTGCTCAGGAAAGGGCTGCTGAGCAGTGGCTTGACCCGGGCAGTGACCTCAGCGGGCTTCATCCACGCAGGGCCTTGGTCCACACTAGCGCTGAGCTGGAGGCCCTGTGTGACCAGAGACCCTGCGGGTGTGCTCACCAGGCTGCTCTGGGGTCCCACCTTCCCTCGGAGAGCCGCTCTCGGCCGGCCCACAGCAGCCCTTCTGTCCTCCTTAGGGAGCCTGTTCGGGGTCCGGCCGAGGCTTCCTCCCTCCTCCCGGCACAATCTGGAGGCCCCAGCATGTCCCCAGGAGGCCGGGCCCTGAGCGGGCAGGGATTGCCCATCCTGGTGAGGACTGGAGGGGGATCCAGACTCTGGTGCCCAGCACAGCCCGGGCACAGAGAACGCTCATTGGACGCCAGCCCTGACGTGAGATGTCCCCAGGCCGGGTGTGAGGAGCAGAAGGGACCTGGGGGGTTGAGTGGCCACAGGAAGAGAGTGTCACCCCGACCTGTGTGGAAACAGACACATGGCAGTGCCCTGGTGGGTCATGCTGACCATTAGCTACTCTGTCCCTGGAGTGGACACAGGGCGTCTGATGACCCAGCGCCTCCCCTGGCCCCTGTCCTGGTTGCCTGAGACAGTCTCCCTGATTCTTGCCTGTCACCTCCTCTCCCCTCCCCCAGGGCCCCTCTGCCCTCCCTGCCCGAGGCTTTTCCGGGCTCTGCTGTGAAGGAAGCCACAGCCCCCCTCCCCCATCAGTCACCTCCCCCAGCCTTGGCCTCCCACAAGGAAGCCCTGGAAGAGGGCGCTGCCCAAGGTCGCAAAGCAGGCAGGGCAGGGCCAGGCCAAGCCCCCTCCCCTGACCTGACACTCTTTTCTATTAGACCAGGGGTCCACCCAACATGCCCCCACCCCCCTGCCACCCAGTGCCCTGGGGCCACCAGTCTGCAGGGGCTTTCCCGGCTCTGAGCTGAGCAGGGCAGGCCTGGTGCATCCCTCATGGTCAGTGTGCCCTCTGTGAAGTGGGCAATGGCAGCCCTGATGGGGACTTCAAGGCTCCCTGAGGGGCTCTGATGAGCCTGGAGACGTGCTCAGTGCTGGCTGCTGGGGGATCTGCCTTGTGGGGTCGGGCAGTGGATGAAATCTTAGCCCAAGTGTGTGGGGAGATGCTCCCTGGGTGGGGAGCTGACGTGGGTGCTTAAGGACATGGTGGGGTCAGCGGTGGGCTCTACGGGTGTCCCCCCAACGCATGAGCTGTTCCAGGGCAGGTGGTCCTGTCTCCTTGGTCCCAGCACTGGCCCACAGCACTGCTCACTGACAGTTTGCTGAATGAATGAGTAAGTGAATGAATGAATGACATGTCTCGCAGGGCTGAGGAACCATGGAAAGAGCTGGGGGTGGGGAGGCAGGTCAGCCAGCAGCTCACCCTGTGACCCTGGGCAGGTCCCGCAACCCACTTCATCCCACTGACAGAGCCTCAGTTCTCTCCTCTGTGAAATGGGCCCACAAAACCCGCCCTGCTTTGCTGTATGAACTCAGAGGTCCATGAACCCCCTCCTGCCTGCCCCTACCTGCACCGAGTCAGTACAGATTGAGGAGCCAGGGTTCCCCCACCCCACAGAGCCTCAGGATGCCTCTGACGTCCAGAGGCTGCGGGGTCGTGTGCTCAGCACCGTCTCCCCGCCAGCACAGCACAGCCTCCTCGGGAGGGGAGGTGACCTCATGAGGGGGGCCCGGGTGCCCAACGTATGTGTGGCCCTGAGTGCCTGCGGGACCTGGGCAGCTGCCTCAGCTCTGGAAACCTCTGTCTCCTCATCCATGAGGTGAGGGGGTGTTAGCACCCACCTCCCGGGGAGGTCTGGGGGTCACAGGAGGTAGAGCACGATCCACAGGCAGCACCCAGCTGGGGCTCCAGCCTCGTGGCAAAGAGATGACAGCTGCAGCAGAGCTGGGGACGGTCAATCCCATGACCGGGCAGAGTTGGGGTATGGAGGAGGATGCAGCCGGGTCCCCGTGGACACCCTATTGCCAGCAAGCCTGTTGCCAGCTGCGCTGAGCAGGTCTGTGGCTGGCAGCTGTGTCCTAGGTGCCCAGGCACAGGTCTCATTCCTTATCCTGACGGGAGGTGTGAGAAGCTGCTTCCTGCAGCCCCTGGGGGTCGGGAGTGGGTGGGAGATGCCTGGGAGCAGCTCCTCTCAGCCCCCACGTGCTCAGCCCAGATTGGCTGAGGTTCAAGCATTGTCCACGTGAAGGTCACGAGTGGAGAGCTGAGTGCGGGTTATCAGCGAGCGGCAGGCCTCTGTCAGGTGGGTGGGGACAGGGACTGTCCTGCCAGCAAAGGCAGCAGCAGGAGCAAACTGCAGAGGCGTGAAGCAGTGTGGCCTTTGGGGACAGAAGCCATTGGGCTTAGAGTAGCAGCTGTTGGTGGGACACAGAGGCAGCAGAAAACGAGTCTGGGGGTGGGAGGAGCAGGTGCCAAAGGGACCTGTACTGGGGGCTTGGTGTTTGAACTTTATCCTCAAGATGCTGCTATTGGTGGCAGGGCACAGTGAACCCTCACCTCCAGGAACCAGGACCGAGGCGGGGCCTCCAAGAAGACAACACCCTCTCTCGGCCCCTCCCCCAGTGTTCTGACCCAGAGGAGGGGAAGGGCATGAGGAAGCCAGCCCCTCCAACCCAAGGCCCCTGTCCCCCATGGTCCCTCTTTGGCCCTAACAACTCTGTCGCCTTAGGCCATGGGTCCCAGGGCCAGGGACCTGGGTCCAGGTGGGCTCAGAACTCTCCAGGTGGCTTGATGCCTGACTGGTAAGACCTGGAGAACATTTAACCGGGGCTTGAGGGAAGCACTGCCCCAGAGCAGAAGCTAAGATCAAAGTCCCCTCCCCATGAGCCCAGGAGGAGAAGGGGCCGCAGGAGGCCAGAGAGGAAGGAGGGGGAGCCTGGGCTGGGAGGCCCCCAGGAGTGGCCCAGCCCAGGGACCAGGCAGGACACAGAGGGAGAGGAATGTGGGCAAAGGTTCCCGAGTCAGTTATGCTAACAGTCATACTGGAAAGAAAGGACAAGCCAGGGGCAGGGAGGTGTGGAGGGTCCCCACCAGGGCAGGGAGGGCGGGCTCATCTGGAGGTCACCAGCCATGGGTAGCTCTGGCCAGGAAGGTGGCAGGGGGTGGGCACGGCCCTATGCTGGAGGAGGAGTGGGAGGAAGGAGAGGGCGGATGGATGATGTGTCCTGGCTGGTTGCCTGGGAGATGCCCCCACCCAGGAGACTGTGAGCCTCTCCCCTTAGTTACTTTCTCACTGGCACCTAGGATTCCCCACCCCCACCCCAGAATTCTGGAGAGGGTGCAAATTAAATACGAGACAAAAAAAGAAATGAGCAGAGATTTCTGAATAACGATGAAAACATTCTATTGAGAGTTGATCGGGTGCAGGAGGAAGGGCTGGGGGGACCAGGATGGGAGGGGAGACCCCCCAGGGGACCCGTGGCTCCAGGCCCCAGAGGGTGGGGGGTCCAGGGACCTAAGGGCACCCTGAGGACGCCACTGTCTTCTCCACGGTGCTCCCCTCGTGCGTGACCTGGCAGCTGACCCTGTCGTAAGATTTCCACTCGCTGGCCGTCAGGGCCAGGTAGCTGCTGGCCGCATACTTGCCGTTGCTCTGCTTCAAGGGCTGGGTGGTCTCCACGCCCCTGGTGATGGCGGTGCTGCCTGCCTTCCAGGCCACCGTCACGCTGCCCGGGTAGAAGTCATTGATGAGACACACCAGGGTGGCCTTGTTGGTCTTGAGCTCCTCAGTGGAGGGCGCGAACAGAGTGACTGAGGGCGCGGACTTGGGCTGACCTGTGTGACAGAGGAGGGGGTGTAAGATGCAGGGGAGGGTCCGGGGTTGCCAACCCCCATCATAGCCTCTGTGAGTGTCCCCATGGTGGTCCTGCTTGCCTTCTCTGTGCCCCCTCCCACTCAGCCCCTGGACAGCAGACAGCCCCCCAGAAGCTGTTCCACATCACTCTCCCAGGTGACCCGGCCAAGCCGTCCCATATGCAGCCTCAGTGTCCCCGTGTATAACCAAAGCAGCTCTCCTCCCTCCTTATGATCCCTGTCGGACTCTGGAGGTGGCTGCTCCTGCTGTTGGGGTCCTTCCTGCCGGTTACCCCAAGACCAACCTGCCTCCCCAGGCCCCAAGGAGAAAGGTGGGGGTCGGTCCTTAAGCTGGGAGGGCAGAGGGGAAGCAGCCCCCAGAGAGAAAATAGTGACTTTCCCAAGACAGCAGAGAGTGGGACAGGCTGGGAAAGACATGAGAGCCACTTACCTAGGACGGTGAGCTGGGTCCCGCCGCCGAAGACGTACCTCAGTGACTGAGACTCAGACCAAAACCCGTCGGGCCAGCACCTGGGGCCTGTCCCCCGGGGCCCGGGCCGGAGCGGGGACCTGCTGGGCATGACGGGAACAGGGCTGTAGCAGGCAGGGCTGTGTCCTCAGGTTGGTGGGGGGGGTGGGCAGCCAGCCCCCCAGAGGCTGGGGCACCCCTGGGTGTCCCCATGCCCAGCCCCCTGTCTGAGGAAGGAGCCACTCACACCTTGTCACCCAGTGTGACCCTCCAACTCTGAGGCTGTCCTGTGACCGCTGAATCCTCAGTGCTGATGGTGCCGCTGAGTACCGAGTCCCCTCGGATGGCCATGTGGTGTGGCAAAGTGAGTCCTGAGCTGGCTTGGACCTGCCCGACCTCTCCTGGCCTCATTTTAGGGCTTCTGGGTGTTCCTTCCCCCACAATTTCCCACAGTCCAGCCAGGCAGCTTTCTCCCTGGGCCTGTGGACACCAGGTTATTTGGGGGGCCCTTGCCCTGTTGTCTCCACTCATTGAGAAGCAGTTCAGTTCCTCCTCTTTCATGAAGCCTTCTTGGATCTTTCAGATCATTGTCTTTCTGTCCATCTGTTTTTCCATCTATCATCCATCCATCCATCCATCATCTGTCTATCAACCATCCATCCATCATCCATCCATCATCCATCCATCATCCATCCAACCAACAATGGCTCCCAAACACTTGCCTGCCAAGCACTGTTTTACATTCTGGGACATGCCAGGGCCCTTCTGGCTCTCACCCCATCTCTCTCTGAAATCTCTCAGGTGATGGACAACAGGGCCCTCATCTGGGGCAAGTCTAAGGTCCCTCCCCAGTTCCTGTTGTACCTAATGTCTCTGCAGGATGTAACATAGGGTTGGCCCCTCTTTCCAGTGACTTTGTTCTCCTTGATGTCTGTGACCCCCACTTTCTTCTTTCTTTGTCTTCCCTTTCCCCTGACCCATGCATGGCTACTGATCCCCAGACTGCCTCCCTGGGTCCTCCTTCTTTGCCATCTTCCCACAATGTGCCCACATGATGAGGCTCGAGTCTATTCCAGCTCCAAACCCTTTCCTCATCTCCACTTAAGTTGCCTACTGACCATCTCCAGCTGGATGCCCAACAGGAAACTCTAACTCACCACTTCCACATGAGACTGACCACTTTTCTCCTATTCCAGTTCTTTATCTGTCTTCACCTTGTCACAGGTGACCATGAGTGCTCTCACCCCCAGGCCAGAAAACTTTGTCCTTAGATTCTGCATCTAAATACTCCTTCTTAAAGTTAAAACAAGGCCCAAAATAATTAAGAAACAACAGAACCACCCTCAGAGACTCCAAAGCCACAAGAAGTTCCAGGTTTTGCCTTTGCTGATTTAAATTCCCTACTCATACAAAGATGCAGCATTGAGTTGGGGCTCATTGGATGCAAGAATCTCTGCCAGAGGATCAGACCAGTGTGTTTTCCACCTGCTAAGCTGGCCCAGTTATCTGTGGTTGGTTTTGTGAGGCAAATATAAGATTTTTTGCTTTAAATTTTTTATTGTTTTAAAATTATAAGAATATTAGATATATAACACAAGTAAGCAATCTAGAAGTGCATTTTAAAAGTGCAATGAAAGGATACTGGGGACTTCCCTGGTGGTCCAGTGGGTAAGACTCCATGCTCCCAATGCAGGGGGTCCGGGTTCATTCCCTGGTCGGGGAACTATATCCCACATGCATGCCGCAACTAAGAGCCCTCATGCTGCAACTAAGAAGTCTGCGTGCCGCAACTAAAGATCCTGCTTGCCACAATGAAGATCCCACATGCCAAAACTAAGACCTGGTGCAGCCAAAATTAATTAATTAATTAATTAAAAAAGGAAGGATACTAGACAGTAACTCAAAGTCTCTATTCACAGATGACATGATCTTATATACAGAGAAAATAAATTCCGCAGGTGCGTGATCAACACACTGGCAATGAACAATTCAAAAAGCGAAATTAAGGGGCTTCCCTGGTGGCGCAGTGGTTGAGAGTCCGCCTGCCGGTTCAGGGGATACGGGTTCGTGCCCCGGTCAGGGAGGATCCCCCATGCTGCGGAGCGGCTGGGCCCGTGAGCCATGGCCGCTGAGCCTGCGCGTCCGGAGCCTGTGCTCCGCAACGGGAGAGGCCATGACAGCGAGAGGCCCGCATATCGCAAGAAAAAAAAAAAAGAATGACGTACTGACTCCTGCTACAACATGGATGAACCTTGAAAACATGATGCTAGGTGAAATAAGCCAGACACTAGGGTCTTATATTGTATGATTTCATTTATATGAAATATCCAGAATAGGCAAATTCATACAGACAGAAAGCAGATTACTGGTTGCCAGGGGCTGGTGAACTGGGGGAATGCAGAGGGACTGCTTTGGGGTTTCCTTTTGGGGTGATTAATAGACTCAGGAAAAAGATAGTGATGATGGTCGCAAAACATAGTGAACACACTCAATTTCACCGAATTGTGTATTTTTAAATAGTTAAAATAGTGAATTTTGGGAATTCCCTGGTGGTCCACTCGTTAGGACTTGGTGCTTTCACTGCTGGGGGCTGGATTTGATCCCTGGTCAGGGAACTAAGGTCCCACAAGCTACTCAGCCAAAAAAAAAAAAAAGTGAATTTTATGTTAAAAGAATTTTATCTCAATTTCTTAAAACAGTGACAATACCAAGTGCTGGGGAGAATACAGAGCAACTATAACTCATACAGATTGCTTGTGGGAATGTAAAAAGTTTTAGCCACTCTGGAAAGCTGTTTGGTAGTTTTACATAAACATACACTTGCCCTCTGATCAATCAAATCCTACTCCTAGGTATTTAACCAAGGAATGAAAACTCATGTTCAAACAAAGACTTGTATGCAAATGTATATACTGGCTTTATTTATCATTGCCAAAAACTGGAAACAACCCAAATGTTCCTCAATTGGTGAATAATTAACAAACTCTGATACGTTCATAGATGGAATCCTACTTAGCAATAGAAAGGAACAAACTATAGATAAAGGGGATAATTGGATAATTGCAAAGGTGTTATACTGAACTGAAGAAGCCAGACTCATACGGTTACGTACTCGGAATATATTGAGCAATAGAAAGGAATGAAGTATGTACAACCAACAGTCTGGATGAACAGCCAGAAAACTATACTGAGTAAAGAAAGTCGCTTCCAGGGCATATATCCAGAGAAAACCATAATTCGAAAAGACACATGCACCCCAATGTTCATTGCAGCACTATTTACAGTAGCCAGGACATGGAAGCAAACTAAATGTCCATCACAGAGGAATGCATAAAGAAGATGTGGTACATACATACAATGGAACATTACTCAGCCATAAAAAAGAATGAAATAATGCCATTTGCAGCAACAGGGATGGACCTAGAGATTGTCATACTGAGTGAAATAAGTCAGAGAAAGACAAATACCATATGATATCGTTTATATGTGGAATCTAAAAAAATGGTACAAATGAACCTATTTAGAAAATAGAAATAGAGTCACAGATGTAGAGAACAAACATGGTTACCAGGGGGCAAAGGGGGTGAGGGATAAATTGGGAGTTTGGGATTGACATATACACACTACTAAATATAAAATAAATAACTAATAATAACCTACTGTATAGCACAGGAAACTCTACTCAATACTCTGTAGTGGTCTATAAGGGAAAAGAATCTAAAAAAGGGTGGACCTATGTATATCTATAACTGATTCACTTTGCTGTCCACCTGAAATTAGCAACACTGTAAATCAATTATACTCCAATAAAAATTTTTAAAAGAAAGAAAGTCGGTCCCAAAAGGGTACATACAGCATGATTCCATTTATAGAACAATCTTGAAAGGACAAAATTAGAAAAGAAGACCAAATTAGTAGTTGCCAGAGTTAGCAGGGGCTTGGGAGGGAGAGAAGTGGGCGTGGCTAGAAAGGAATCTCTGTGGCGATGGAAATGTTCTGTACCGTGACTGCGTCCATGTCAATATCCTGGTTGTGATTTTTTATTTTACGAGACATTACCGTTGGGAGAAACTAGGTGAAGGGTAGATGGGATCCCTCTGTATTATTTCTTACAGCTGCATGTGAACCTACAATTATCCCAAAATAAAAAGTTTAATTAAAAAAAGATTACATACTGCATGATGCCGTTTATATCTCGAAAAGGCAAAACTGTAGGATTAGAAAGAGATCAGTGGTTTCCATGGTTGGGACAGAAAAAGGGATTGACTACACAGAGGGCGCAGGGAAATTTTGGTGGGGGTGGAAATGTTCTGTATCTTGATTGTTGTGAGGGTCACACAACTCTATAGTTTTATTAAAATTTCTACAACTGCTAACACCAAAAAGGATGAATTTTACTCTGTAAATCGAAATAAAACAAAAGCAGTGTGCTAGTATGACATATTTCAGCCTGTTTATAAAAATCTTTATTATGTCATTACAGTTGTCAAAAAAACCATATCAAATGACTGTGTAATACTCCCTACCGTGAATGTACCGTAGTTTTATTTTACCTTTCCTTATCATTGGACATTTAGGTTGCTTCTACTTCTTCCCCAGGAACACACTTATAGTACTTAGCTGAAGTTCTGATTATATCATCAAGATAAATTTCTAGAGGTGGAATTGCTTGATTAAAAGGAATGTATGTTTTTATGAATCTTGGTATGTTATTCCAGAAATTGTTTGCTCCAGAAATTCAGCCTCTCACTGACAGTCCCTGACTGTGCCCGTTCCTCCCCATCAGCACTCTGATAACATCACTTTAAATTCACTTGGCAATTTCATAGGAGATCTTGGTACCTGGTTACCGTGGACCTCCTCCCCATCCCCAAGGCACAGGCTTTGGCCAAATCCCCTTCTCCACGTCCCTTCTCCATCCTCTAATCTGCCCTCACACTGGTCTCTGATCTGGAGCCATTTTTCCAAAACACAAACCTGACTCTGACAGTGCCCCACTTAAATCCCTCAATGACTCCTCATGGACCCCAGGATAAAGGACCGGGTTACAAGACCCCCGTGGTCTGCACCTCACTCTCCCCAGCTCTGGAAGCTCCCTGCGGGCCTGTGCACCTCACTCTCCTCCTCAGCACCCCTTGCTCCCTCTGCCTGGAGCAGCCCCATCACGGGTCGGCGTCCTGGATCTGTAAGGCCAGCTCGGGCATCCCCCCCACAACGTCTTACTTCTCCTAAAATGGTCCATAGGTCTGCCCTATGCATGGACATGACCCCGCTTGGTTCAGGCCCACCCTGAGACCCTGAGTGGCCTGTCGGGTGAGTGGACGGCCTTGGAGGAGACCAACTTCTTGCAGACCATCCCTTCTCTTGGACCATTTTGTTAAAATACAGGACACAGCATTCTCTTAACTGTCCAGCAAAAAAGCCAAGGGGGCATCCTGGCTCCTCCCTCTCCTGGTCCTCTCACCTCCTGACTCTGTCCAGCTCTCTGTCCACTCTGCCCATGACAACACCCCCCTCCCTGAGGCCTCTCTAGTTCTGATTTCCCGCCCCCTCCCACCCACCCAACTCCAGTCACATTTCCTTGCAAACACCCCCCAGGACCCCCCAGATGAAGTCTATCCTCCAGGGACAGGTCCTCCACGTCTGGCCTGGCCGTCCCTCTAGCCTCTCCTCAGACCCACGTGCCACAGCCCTGCGGACCCCCGGGGTCTTCCTGAGGGCTCTGTGCCTGTGCTGCCTTGCCCAGGTGGACCCCTTGACCTGAACTCCAACCCCAGCGGGGCCCCCCTCTGTCCTGCAGGCAGCGCGCTGCATATGGCGGTTGTCGCCGGGCCTCTCTTCCCTGGACCTTGAGCTGGGGCCTGACCTGATGGAGGTCCGTCTCTCCTCGTGTTCTCCTGGATCCTGCCCTGGCTGTGCAGTCCCCACCGGACGCTGCGGTGCCAGCCCCGACCTGACACTCACAGACACCCACCCACCTCCACGGCTGTGCTGCTGGTGCCGCAGACTCCACTCCTCCTGTCCCAGACCTTCACCACCGCGGCCCCAGCATCCCTGGGGCAGGTGTCAGGCTGCAGGGCCCTCATCTAACTAGGACCCCTCACTTTGCAGAGGGGGAAACTGAGGCTCAGAGAGGCAGACTTGTCAGCTGGGTCTGTTTAGGGGATAGGGATGGGGACAGCTGGAGGCTTGGGCGTTGGAGTCAGAACTAGCTGTGTGACCTTGGGCAGTTGCCTCACCTCTCTGGGCCTCTATCCCTCTAAATTGGGGGTGACAGAGGGACCTGCCTTGTGGGGCCACTGAGAGGGAGGTTCTGTCCCTAAATGGTCAGTGCCCACGATGAATGTGCTGCTGTGTCACTGATCATCACAAATGGTCCCAGATGCTCAGCAGTTTGTCCAGGGACCTCCCACCACAAGCAGAGAGGAGGGGGCTGGGGTCACACAGCAGCAGCAGGGGCAGACTGTGGCCCCCACGGACCCTCGCCCAGGCCTTTCTCATGGAGGCGCCTGCACCCTGGTGGGCTTGGGCTCCCAGGGACCAGTCACAGGAGGTGGTCCTTGGCTGGGGGACCCGGGGACACCAGGGAAAGTCCCCTCACCACATAGCCTCAGCCAGAGCTTGCACCCTGGTGCTCCAGGGACCAGAGCCTGTCCAGCCAGGGGAAGGGCGAGGAGGTGGCTCACCAGCTAAGGGGAGCCCCAGGGATCCCAGGATGAAGCAGCCACTGCCCCCTCCTGCCCCTGCCTCCCTGTTCCTGCTCTACCCCGAGGACCAGCACGAGGTGGGCGAAGCATTAGTCTTGGGTACAAAATGTAAGGGGCGCCAAAAAACTCAGTAATTCAGATAAATATTTTAATACAATATAAAAAAATAAAAATTAATGCAAACAAATCCACACTGGACAAAACGTCAATCCTTCAAATAAAGCCACCATGTGGCCAGGCCCCTCCTCTCCAGCTGATGCTTCTTCTCGCCCCTCTCCCCTCACCCGCTCTCTGTCCCCACTCCCAGTTCTGCCTGAAGAGACCCTCATGTCCCCCCATGATTCCCTCGGCCCCTTACCTGTGCCACAGGCTCCAAGGGCTGCTTCCTGCCGGGGTTTCCTTGCGGGGGGCTGTGCTCTGCGGTGCTGGCGTCAGGGGCAGCAGGCCATGGGCGCCCACGGCCAGGCCCAGCAGTATTAGAGGCCAGTTGTGCCTGGGGACACAGCTCTGACCCCTGAGGGCCTCACAGCCCAACTGGCCTATCCTGGGCCTCATGTGCCCTCAGGTCAAAGGCACCTCTGGCCGACCCGCTGGCGTGGGCTCCCTAGAGCGGTGTCGGCAGGTGCCCCCGGCTCCCCTCTCTGGCGGTAGCCGTCCCAGTGCATCCTGGCCCACATGGTCCTGGCCTCTGTCTGGGCCTTCTCTGTCCCTGCCCCCAGCACCCGGCCCCTCCAGGGCCCATGGCCGTTACTCCTGGGGGACTCTCCCAAGAGGGGCACCCGCCAACTGCTCTGCTGTGGTCGGGATCCAGGGCTCAACCGCCTCACGCTGCAGCCCCTGCAGGCCCCTCCCCTGGGACCCTGGGTGGGGCACATCTGCTCCTGCCCTAGTTCCCAAGGGCGCCTGTGTAGCATCTCCCTGGGGCCTGGAGAGGCCGAGGAAGGCGGCCGAGTGCCAGCGGAACAGGAGCGGCCGAGGCCTGAGTTCAGCGGGGTGAGGCTGGGGCTTCTCTTCCGACCAGCCTTGGGAGGGGGTGGTGAGAGGGGAGGAAACAGGTGCAGGTTTAGCAAGAAGCCGGTTTCAAGTCAGGGAATCGTGATTTCATTATAAAATGGTGGGTTTAATGAGCTGTGTTCAGCACCTCATGGTCTCACTCCCCCCGCCCTGTCGTGTCTCACACACACACATACAAACACACACACACACACACACACACACACACACACACACACACGCTCATAGATTTTATCCAGAGGTCACCACCATGAGCAGGGTGTCTGGTGCACAGCGGGGACTTCTGCGAGGCCCACCTTTCCCTCTCCCGTCCAGGGGAGCCTGCCTGCCTCCCCACCATCTGGATGCATCATCGTCCAGGGACCCTGTGCTTTGGGGTGGGGTGTGTGGTGGGCAGAAAAAAGGCACTGAGCCCACCTTGGGTAGCGAGGGCCCGGCTCTGTGCTGGTGCTACCAGCAGTGATGCCTCAGGAATGTTATACATAACATAAAATTTACCATTTTAGCCACTCTTTTTTTTTTTTTTTTTTTTTTTTTTTTGCGGTACGCGGGCCTCTCACTGCTGTGGCCTCTCCCGTTGCGGAGCACAGGCTCCGGACGCGCAGGCTCAGCGGCCATGGCTCATGGGCCTAGCCGCTCCGCGGCATGTGGGATCTTCCCGGACCGGGGCACGAACCCGTGTCCCCTGCATCGGCAGGCGGACTCTCAACCACTGCGCCACCAGGGAAGCCCTAGTCACTCTTAAGTGTGCAATTCAGTGGCATTAAGTCCCTTCACATGGTTGTGCAACCATCACCACCATCCACATCCAGAAATTTCACATCTTCCCAAACTGACACTCTGTCCCCATTAAATACTATCTTCCCATCCCCCTCCCCAGCGCCTGGGAATCACCATTCTGCTTTTTTTTTTTTTTTTTTGCCATCCTGCACAGCCTTCAAGATTTTAGTTCCCTGACTGGGGATCGAACCCGAGCCCCCTGCAGTGCAAGCAGAGTCTTAACCACTGGACCGCCAGGAAATTCCCCACCACCATTCTGCTTTCTGTCTCTATGATTTTGACCCCTCTAGGGACTTCATATAAGTGGAATGAGACGGGATTTGTACTTTCAAAGTGCTTTTTAAACTGGGAAGTGCTCCACGCACAACACAGATGGAGGATGTATAATTATTACATTTCTTATTATCATCATTGGGAGCTGGCCCATCTGGTGTGGCTTGAGAAAACCATTGGCCATCAAAAAACAAACGAATCCCTGATGCTGTTCAACTGCCACTTTTCAAATTTTGCAATGCAACTCCCAGAGGTTGTGGAACCAATTCAGTCAGGTGCAGACAGAGTCCCGCAACAGTGAGGTCATCCAGAGCAGACGGAGAACAGAGAGCGTCCGCGCGAGGGGAGGGCAGCTGGTTCATGGGGTCCTGCCTCAGTTACCCGAAAACATAGATACACTCTGGATAGTGATGGGAAATGCATTTCTTACTGGGGCTTTTGATAGAAAAACCTTTGGAAAACGCACTCCTGGTCCAGTTGTTTGTAGGAGATGGAGCTCCTTGTCAAATCTGCCCTTGCATGTCAAGTTTGTGTTTGAACTTGAGTTCAAGTTCAAACTGGATGGAGTTTGTGTTTGAAACCACTCTTTGCTTCTGATGGTTTGTCCATCTCTGTGAGGCTCTCCCCAGGAGCCCCCAGAGTGAATTTCATAGATGCCACGTGCCCTAGTGGAGTTGGGCCATCCCAGACATCTTGTTGGCATCTGTCCTACCGTGGTCATGGGATGCTGTAGCAGACAGACTGACTTCCCCATATCACAGGGAGTTCAAGAAGGCCACCGTGAGGTCAGACTCGCGGACCGATGTGACTTTGCTTAGATCCTCACGTCCCAGACACACTGACCGGGCATCCCTGAGGCCAGGTACTGCATCCCAACACCTCACGGTCCTCGGGAAGATGGGCCGGCACTGAACGGTAACTGGGTGCGGATGCCCTGACACGTGACGTGGGGTATAGGGGAGCCCCTGGGAGGCCCTGATCCAGTCCAGCTTCTCCCCATTGTGGTGCTTGGCCCACTCCAGCCTCATACCTGGGTTCCTTGTACCTTGGGGCCTGGGGTGGGGTTCCTGCCAGGGTCCAGGCTGAAGCTGCTCCCTCGCAGCACCCCTGTGTGGGTGTAACACTCACCCACTTCCCGGGGCCCAGAAGCTGTGGTTCCCCCGAGGATAGCCCCGCTCTTGGGGAGAAGAAGGGGCTGTCCCTGAATTCAGTGACCGCAGCTACTCCCCATAACCTGCTCTGCACCTGCTGTTGCTACAGACCACATATTCCTGTGGTGGCCATGGTTGGAAATCCAGGTCTGGCTGGTCCCTGGAGACCCTCGGGGGATGGGCAGGGCCTTCCCAGCTGGTACAGCTGCAGCTCTGGCCACCCGGGTCTGTCCCCACCCCCTCCCTGGACCGAGAATGGCTGAGGGCTGGACTCAGGCTGAGCCAGAGAGGTCTGGGTCCAGCTGTCCTGCTTAGCAGACCCCCTGCTCAGGGTCCCTGGCTCCTCTGTGCCCCGCCCCTACCCGTCTCCCCTGGAGCGGAGGGGTGTGTCATGTCCAGTCACTTCTGCCCTGCTCCCGTGTCAGAGGGCGCCCCCTGCCTCCTCCTGGTCAGCCCCCTGCCCATTCTCCATCCCACAGGCCCCAGAGACTCCTCCTGTGGCCATCAGGACTCTTCTCTCCCAAGTCGTCTCCAGAGCAGACACGTGGGTCCATCGTCTCCAAGTCCCAGGTGTGAACGTTCTAGAAAATTCCAGGTTCTTGGGATCACTAGATCTGCTGTATGACTCCCAAGCCCTTCTCTGGGGGTGGTCTCCGCTATTGTGGAAGGTTGAAAACATTCTCCAAAGCCCAGAGGTCTGGAGGTTTCATTCAACGTGAGAGTGACGCTGTAGTCACCCTTGTTTATTTAAGGCCAGTGGGAGAGTTAATTTTATGTGTCAACTTGGCTGGGCCACGGTGCCCAGATATTTGGTCAAACATTATTCTGGATGTTTCTGTGAGGGTTTATTTGGATAAGATTGACATTGAAATCAGTGGATTAACATGAAATTGATACTTTGAGTAAAGCAGATTACCTTCCCTAATATGGGTGGGCCTCATCCAATCAGCTGAAGGCCTGAGTAGAACAAAGACTGACCTCCCCAGAGCTAGAAGGAATTTTGCAGCAGACGGATTCACTGCCCCTTTTCCCTGGGTCTCCAGCCTGCCGGTCCATCCTGCAGATTTTAGACTCACACCTCCACAACCACGTGAGCAATTCCTTAAAATAAATCTCTATTTATAGACACACACATCCTGCTGGTTCTGTTTCTCTAGAGAACCCTGGCTCACACAGCTCATCCCATGGATGGTCATTATGATTCCTGTTTCCCAGACGAGGATACTGAAAGTTAGGGCCTTGTTTAGGTGCAGTGACGTGACTTTGGGTTGAGAAGGAGTAGAACCTTCTTGGCCCAGGGTGGAGGTGGTGGGGGAGGGGTGGGCATGGACTGTGAGCACCAGGCTGGGGTGGGCAGTTTCGTGCCTTGAGTCCCCGTTTGTCACGTCACCATGAATCACGGCTCCCACTGCCATGGTAGATGGCACTGTAATAGCCTCGTCCTCGGCCCAGTCCCCGCTGATGATCAGGATGGCTGTATTCCCTGAATGGAGCCAGAGAATTGGTCAGGGATCCCTGAGGGCTGGTTGCTATTGTCATAGACGAACAGCACAGGGGCCTGGCCCGGCTTCTGCTGGTACCAAGATGCATGTTTATGCATGACGTTACCTCCTGAGCAGGTGATCCTGACCTTGTTCCGGGGGCTATTGACACTGAGGGCGGCTGGGTCAGTTCATAGGAGGCTGTGGAGCCTGTAAGAGAGGAGGAGAGGGGACTTCCCTGGTGGTCCAGTGGCTAAGACTCTGCACTCCCAATGCAGGGGGCCCGGGTTTGATCCCTGGTCAGGGAACTAGATTTCACAGGCTGCAACTAAGGAGCCCACGTGCTGCAACTAAGGCCCGGTACATTTTAGTTAAATAAATAAATAAATATTTTTTAAAAAGAGAGAGAGAGAGGAGGGGAGAGGGGGCTTGAAGATGAAGGCCCATTCCCAGGGGCTCCCACCCTCAGGCTGATCCTGCAGCAGCTGCGGGGGGGGGGGGGAAATGGTGCGCAGCACCTGTGCAGAGAGTGAGGAGGGGAGCAGGAGAGGGGTCCAGGCCATGGTGGAGACGCCCCGAGCTCTGCCTTCTGCACCTGGAGCTGGGCAGGGCCTCCCAGACCCTCTCACTGTGGCTCATGCAAACCTGACCCCTCCTGTCTTTGCTGTGGGCTCCCTGTGCATCTGAGGCGCTGGTCCCAGTTAGGGGCGCGGCCATCTCGCTGGGCTCCCCACACCCCGCAGGGCTTCTCCCTCTGCCCTCCTGACTCAGGGAAGGCTGGCTCTGCCTTTGGGTCTGAGATGTGGTCAGGGCCCCAGAACTGGCCCCATACGTGCCTCCCGCCGTGGGCGCCCCCTTCAGGCGGCTCAGAGCAGAAACAGGAGCAGAGCCCCCTCCTTCCGGTTGCTCTCCGATGCCCGCAGCACTGCCGCCTGGCCCTGGTCACACCTCCCTGGGAACATTCGTCCCTTTTATGGAGGGTCGTTTGCATTTCAGGCATCTCTCAGGCCTGGGTCTACAAAGATTCACAAGAAACAAACCAGTAGTCCCACTCTTCCAGTGGTCCTTGCGGCAGGCGGTTTTGACGGAGGAAGAGGTGCTGCTGGCAGCACAGACAGGGGTCTGTTTCCCTGGGCGGCAAAGCTCAGAGTGAGGGGTGGTTCGTGGGATTGAGGAAACCAAGGCCGCAGCAATAGCCCCTCCAGGGAGAGGCCTCCAGTTTCCGTCGGGAGAGGGCTGAGAAAGTGGAGCGTGAGGGGTGTGGTGCGGGGGCTCATCCCAGGAGGGGAAAGTGAACGCGCGGGCGGGGGCGCGGGGCTGCCAGGAGGGCAGCTGCAATCCGGGAGTCAGGGCTGCGAAGCCACAGCTGGAGGGCGGTCGAAATGCCCAAACATCCGGGTCTGAGTGGGAGGGAAGGGCCTGTGCTTCTGAGCCAGAAGGAGCCAGAGGTCAAGCGTGGGAGGTGAGCTTGCTCTGTACGTACAGGCACACCTGTTACGTTGCTTCTGGTTTCCAGGTGCTCCTGAGAAGCATCTCCAGAGCATCACCTGCTTGCCCACATGGGTGGTTTGAGTGAGAGTGCCTTAGTGAGGTTGAACCAGATGACAAGGGCGCAGAAAGTGCTCTGAGACTTTCACGTGCGTGGAACCGCCAGGGATCTTGTGAAAATGCGGGTTCAGACTCAGCAGGTCTGGGGTGACCGGGACACGTGGCATTTTTTTACAGGCTCCCAGGTGATGCTGCCGCTGCCAGCCTGTGGACCCACATGGCGTAACGGCGTGTAAAGGGCACTCTGCACTGCCCCCTGGCGGCCTTGGTACGCGGTGTCTGCACTTGTCCAGTGGGGGTGATGGAGGCCATCGGTGGTCACCGCGGCCGGAGGGGCGATTCCCAGGGACAGCTCTGACGTCCGCTGAACTGAAGCTGAGGTTGAACTGGATTGTCGGAGGGTAGAACCTCGGGAAGCCGTGTTTCTGGGTCAAGGACATACTGATGAGATGCAGGAAATGAGAGGAGGGTTCGGGTTTGAGGGGCTTTTGCAGACTCCCCAGGTGGACGGCAGTCACTGGAAGTGGAGGGAGGGAGAGGAGCGGTCGTGGTCGGCCTGTGAGGACGACCACCCTCACAGCACCAGCTCCCTCAGCTGCAGTCCAAATAGTCCCGCGGAGGAGAACCCTGCAACTCCCGGCCTCCGGCACCATTATGCCTTGAGGGCATGGAACAGAGCTTTAATTTTCTTTATTTTTTATTTTTATTTCTTTAATTTTGAGAGAGTGGTGTAAGGTGGGTACTGTTATCCTGAACGTATCCTTAATTTTTCTTCTTTTGTGTGAGTAAACTATTTGGGATCCTGGCTTAGTAACTACCAGTATCACATGGAGGATTTCAAAATTTTCACATTCTTGTGCTCTTTCTCCATTTAGGGTGTAATAATAATTGTCCTTTTAAGAAAGATGTGGTGTGTGTGTGTATGTATACATATACACACAAGAGAATATTACTCAGCCATAAAAAAGAATGAAATAATGCCATTTGCAGCAACATAGATGGACCTAGGGATCATCATACTAAGTGAAGTCAGACAGAGAAGATAAGTATCATATGATATCACTTACATGTGGAATCTAAAAAAAACCGGTACAGGTGGGCTTGTATACAAAACAGAAGCAGACTCAGGAGTACAAACTTCAAGAGCAGACTTATGTTTATCAAGGGAGAAACATTGGGGGGAGTGATAAATTGAGAGTTTGGTATTGACGTATACACACTGCTGTTTGTAGAATAGATGATCCATGGGAACCTACTGTGTAGCACAGGGAAATCTACTCAGTATTCTGCAATAATCTAAATGGGAAAAGAATCTGAAAAAGAATGGATATATGTATGTGTATAACTGAATCATTTGGCTGTACACCTGAAGCTGACACAACACTGTAAATCAATTATACTCCAAAATAAAAATTAAATTAATAAAAAATGAATGGGAAATTTTTTTCAAAAGAAAACAACAACAACAATAATAAAGATCCACGCGCCAAAAAAAAAAAAAAATCATCATCCTTTAGAGAATTAGCTGGAGTGAAGGTACCTTGGCACAAATTTTTTAAAGACAAAAGTAAATGGACTGTTTTTGACACATTGTCATGTTCCTGGTTAGACACCAATTTGAATGGGCTTGTGCTGCCCAAAGACAGAACAACTTACCATAATTGCAATGGATTTAAACACCTCAAATATCTTATACCCACCTCAAATATCTTATACCCACGAACCTGGAAGATGCCGGCACACTGACTTGTGATTTCTATGACTGGCAAATAAAGGGGAAAAAGATCAAACATTTATCCTGCTTTTACTATGCGAACAGTCCCTTGGGTGCTTAAATCATTGAGGAGGGGACGTTTTCTTCGTAGTTTTGCTAGAATGAAAATATCCTCCTTTTACATCCCGTCATGAATGAATGGATTTGGGCATTGGGCTTGCATCACAAAATTTTTGTGATGCAACTTAGAATAAGACGTAAGGGCCCTCTATGCCCTAAAGGGCCTCTCAGTGTTAATCCCACCCCCTCTTTATGTGGGGCCACCTGCCCCAGCTCATCTTGCCAGTCCCGTCACAACCACACCGGCGTCTGTGTGCACGGAGAGCCATTGCATTTTCGCTCTGTCTGACTGGCACGTTCCGTCCCCCAAGACCCCTGAGCCTTCCTCAGATCCTCTCCTCTGAGGATCTGGAGGTCTAACTCAGGTCAGAATGTTCGGGTCTCTGGTCTTCAGTACCGCTGGTGACACGTCCAAGCCTGCTAGGTTCTATGTTTCTGGGTCAGACTTGGGAGCAGCGTCAAGCATTTCTGTGCACAGACCACAGCTCTCAGCATCCCTGCACCCCTGTTCTGTGTCACAGTCAGGAGCCCTGTTGTGATACTTGGGGGTGGGGGAGCTCTTTGGGTACCAGGCAGCAAATCCCAACAATCTGGGAACCCCACCCTCTCCAACATCTCTCGCCTCCATTAACAATTCAGAAAGTTTCCCAAATGTTCCCTTCCCTGCATTGAACTTTTTCAATCTTTTCCTTCCACATCACTCCTGATTACTGGATACAATCACCGGATTTGCAAGTTTTCCCTGCTTAGGGAATCACAATGACCCCAGCTGTCTAATGGGGTCCCCGAATGGTGAGGTCTTTGGGACCCAAGAATTCATTCAGTCGTGCATTCGTTTATACATCCATTTACTCAACTCCGTTATCAGTGTATATCAGACCCAGAAAATGAGATGAAGAGGTCCTTCCCACTGAGAATTTACAGATTAGTAGAGGAGAGAGACTTGTAAACTAAGTTCAGAGCTGCGCAGCAGGCGCTAAATATAGTTAGGAAAACACGATGTTTGCACATCGCAGGAAGTTAATAACTGCATAAAGAGGTCAGGGAAGTCTTGCCCAAGGAGTGACAGTGGAGATAACTGCGGACCCCAGAGTCGGTGCAGCCAGCTAGAGGACACGGCAAAGGGACAGGAAGTCCACTGGCAGGTAGATGGCTTGGGCAGAGGTTTGGAGGCAACCGAGAGCATCAGCAGAAATAGATGGTGAGGGCAGCGCACAAGAAATGGGACTTGGGACAGAATCTGGGCCAGTCTCCAAAGACTGTGTCACAACATGGAGTCTGAATTTTACCCCTTCAACCTGTACTGTCCTGTCGCAGCCAAGGCAACTGCGGACCACTTGGAATGTGGCTGGTCCAAATTGAGATGAGCCCCGAGTATAAAATACACACTGGGTTTTGAAGATTTAGTATGAAAAAAGAGTTAACCATCTCATAACTAATTGTACATTTCATGTTTAAATGGTAATATTTGAAATGCATTGGTTTAAATAAAATATGCTGTTAAACATCATTTCATCTGTTTCTTTTTATCTTTTTTTTTTAAATGTAGCCACCAGAAAATTGGAAACGGCAGATGTGGCTTGCATCCGTACCTTTGAGGGTGGGAGACAATCGAGGCTAGAGCGGAAGAGTGACGGCAAGGCTGGATCTGGGAGTAATAGAGATGAGGAGTGGAGGATCCAGCCTGCAGCAGGATGATGGGCAGGAGGCCAGATTATGGCCAGGTAATAAATGACTCACACTAAAGGAAAGGTTTAGACAAGGGGGAGGCCAGGCCTGGTGACTGATGAGGAAATGATACCACTACTTTGTTGAGCATGCATTACAGTCAAGTGCAGGTTAAGCATTTTATAGAAATTAATTGGTGCTATTATTGTCCTCTTTACAAACAACACTGGAAATGTTGGCCTAGAATCCAAATGACCCTTCCGAAGCTGACAAGAGCTAACACTCACACTCTGCCTGGCCCGAGGCCCGGGTCCAAGGTCCCATCCTCCAGGAATATGGTGGGGCAGGCGTGCTGGGATGATGGAGGAGCTGACCTGACTCCCTGCTCTCTGGGTTTCTTGTTGTGGCTTGGAATCCCAGAATCACAAAGGATGAAAGCAAGGGAAGAACAGGTTACAAGCAGGTGACAGAGTTTTTTGGGGACCACCTAGATGGCCTTTGGAAACCTGGGCGTGGAGGCCCCTGCCAGGAGGCAAAGGCTTCATGCAGGAAGAACTCAGTGCATTTCAGAGAGTGGAAGCCCAAAGAGTGCTGAGAACTGGCCGGAGCTGAGACCATTGTTTTACAGGCGACTCAGGCCACACATGGAAGGGCTAATATTGACATGAATGTACCCTTCGGGGTCTTTTCAGCCATGATAAAGGACATTCTCAGCTAAGTTTGGATCACAGGGGAGATGGTTTGCCTGTCACCTCTCTGAGTGGGAGGCATGTCCACACGTGGTGTGGACGTGGGGGTACAGGGTCCCTCTCTGCAGGGCACACACTGACTCACCACCCAGGGTCTCAGGGTGCAGATGTGGGCCAGGGTAGCAGGAACCCACCATTCCCTCTTTACCCAACAAGCTCATCAGCAAGGCCACACACACCCCTTGTATCCCTCCTGCCCCCGGGTCTTCCAAGGATCCAGAGGGTTAGTATCCTGGAGTCCTCAGGCAGGAGTAGAGGGTGACCTTGATCACCCCACCAAGTGTGGTTTGGCTGAAACCTAGAGGCAGGAACTGGGTGTTTCTCTGGAGCAGGGGTCAGCAAAGTATGGCCTGAGTGCCACATGCAGCCCAGCCCTGTCTGTTTCTGTAAATAAAGTTTAATAGGAAACAGCCATGCCCGCGTGTTCACATATTGTCTGTGGATGCTTTTGAGCCATAAGGACAGAAATGAGTAGTTGCCACAAAGATCATATGGCCCAGAAAGCCAAAAATATTTACTACATGGCTCTTTACAGAAAATATTTGCCAGCCCTGCCGCTTTCCTGCACAGAAGAGGAAATGCATTTCTCTCTCCTAGACCAGTGTTTCTCAGGTGGGGTGGTTTTGCCACCTTGGGGGCCTTTGGTGATGATGCCTGGAGACATTTTTTGTTGTCATAACGAGGGGCAGGAGGGTGTTTGGTGGGTAGAGGCCAGGGATGCTGCTCGACATCCTGCAGTGCACCGGACAGCCCCCCTACAACAAAGAGCCATCTGGCCCGGCGGAGGACCTAGACCACCCCTATCACTGGGCATGGCTCTCCTCCCCAGAGGCCCAATGAAGGCATTTTCTAAGCTGCTTACCCTGTGCACAATCAGGTGACAATAGGAGGTCCTGTCCCTGGCAGGGGCATCCCCCAAGATGCTATGGCAGCCCCCTGCCTCCCAGGACCCACAAGACCAGGGGCTCCAGCCAAGCAGACCGTGACTGGCCAGGTCTCCTGGGACCTTCACCCTGGCTGGGTCTTGGGTGCGTACCACTCATTCTGAATGTTCGCAGAACATCTGGGGCCTCCCTGGAACAAATTCAGACCACCCAGCAAAACAACTTCCCAAGACACAAGCAGATTTAATTCCCGAATCCAGCCTCCAAAGGGGTTTCCAAGAGCTTCTCCTCGCCTGGGGCAGCCAAAGGCCCCACCCTCCTCGCCACACCACCCTCCCCTCGGGGATGCGTGCCCTTCTGCCTTTAGTTCAAGGTAAGTGTGTCCTAGGCTGCCTGGGAGCCGGGAGCAGCAGGCCCCCTTTCTTCCCTCCTCTCTCTCTCCATCTCCGGCTCCTGCTCCATGCCCAGGGTCCCCACAGCGCAGAAATACACAGCCTCATCCTCCGGCTGAAGATCAGAGATGCTCAAATACCCTGTGTTCTTAGCCAGGTCTTTGGAGCCAGAGAAGCGAGCCGGGACCTTGGGGCCCTGGTTCTTGTCCGAGTGGGAGAAATATCTCAGCAGGAACCTTGGGGGGTGGCCGGACCTCTGCTGGTACCAGTAGATGCTGTGAACACCGACATCATGGTCGCTGCTCAGCGTGCAGGCCAGGCGGATCGTGGTTCCAAGGGACGAGGACACGGATGGCGGCTGATTCAGCACCGGCTGAGGGCCACAAGCTGGGGACACAGAAGCACGTGGGCATCCAGGGCAAAGCAGGGCGAGGGAAGGGGCCGGGGGCCTTGAGCTCTGGGGGTTCTCACCTGCGCAGTGGGCCAGGAGCGCCAGCAGGACAGGGGTCCAGGACATGGTGCAGCTGAGCAGAGCTCTGCCTCCAGTGTGCACTGGGGCCCCAGGCCCTCGCGGGGCTGCGCCAGCACCCTCCTCCGCCCTCCTAGGGGTGGGGCCCTTGCACGCCCAGTTCCCGGTGGCCATCCCAGATTTCTTGGGTTTGCGTTGTCGGTTAGGAGGACGGCCCCATGGTGGCCTTTGCGGCTCCTGCCTTGGCCCCATGGAAGCGTTTAAGGAGGAAGCACCTGCTTGGAGCTCGCGGGCCAGTGCCCAGGAGGCCAGGCTCGAGTCCCTGAGGGGGTAACCTCAACATCCCCCTGAAGAAGATGAGCCCCACAGAATAAGGTTCTTGTGCACATTTATGTGCCTGGTGAACCAGGAAGAGAGGACAGGTACTCAGGGTGGAAAATACCTGCTTGGTGCTGCAGAAAGTGTAAGGGGCCCTGGGGTGAGGTGGGCCACTCTGTCCACTCCCATGTCCCTAGCACGCCCTCCACCCAAACCCAGCACCTTTCCTCCTGGAGTAAAGCTGGAGTGACTAGCAGCTTCCTAGAAGGGAGCATCTTGGGGGCCCCCATCTGGGGCCCAGGGCAGGTGGGGGTGGAGGTAGAGTAGCCTTACCCACTTCAGCCCTGCCCTGGCCCTCTGCCCCCTCCTCCTCATGATGGTCTCCCCAGGGATCGGGGGAGGAGGCGTAAGTGAGCTCAGTGGTCCTAGGGGCCCACTCCTCGGCCAGACCTGCACCTGCATCCTCAGGTCCATAAATAAGATGCTGTGTGGGGCACAAGGGGTTGTATAGAAAAGAGCTGGCTGCTCTTTGTCCCTGGCTCCTGGAAGGGAGTCTCTCTAAATCCTTGGAATTTCCCGAGTGATAGGAGTGTCTTCGTTATTCACGGGGGACCCTGAATTTATGCTAATGGGTGATTCAGGATGGGGGCTGGCCATGAAGAAAGCCCCACCGTTTGATTGAAAGATTAGGGCTTTAGGCCATGGGATACAAGCACAACCCTCAGGGCGGGGAGGGGGGCCCGAGGCTGAGTCCAAGCACAGAGCCAGTGGTCCCAGGAATCGTCCTGAGTAATGAAACCCCAGTGGAAACTGTGGACACAGAGGTTCAGAGGAGCCTCCCAGGCTGGTGCATTGTAGGCATGCAGGAGGGCAAGGCGTCCTGAGGACACAGCAGCCCCACATCTGGGACCACCATCGCCCCTCATGCATCTCTTCATTCGACGGCTCCTGGTTTGTAGCCTTTATAACAAAACTGGAATCATAAGGATGGAGCTTTCTTGAGTTCTGTGTTTCTATCAAGCCATTCGGCCTGAGGGGGTTTGGGGATCCCCCCCAAATCTGAGGCCAATTGGTCAGAAATACAGGTGGCCTGGGACTCTCTGAGCTTGCAATCTGAAATGAGCAGTGTTATTTTTTGGGGGGAGGGGACTGTGCCCTTAACTTGTGACAGTCGACCTAACTCCATGCAGCTGATGTCAGAGTTGCATTGCAAAGGGCACTAAGCATCGTCTGCTCCCCATTATCCAGCTCACTAAGCAGGCACTTTGGCCCAGTTATGAACTGGATTGTGTTCCCCCAAATCCATATGTTGAAGCCTTAACCCCCAATGTCATTCTATTTGAAGGTAGAGCCTTTAAGGGAGTAATTAAGGTTAAATGAAGTCATAAGGGTTGGGCCCTAATCCTATACGACTGGTGTCCTTATAAGAAGAGAAAGAGACTCCAGAGCTCACTCTGTCTATCGGTCTGTCTGTCTGTCTACCTATTATCTAGCTACCTAACTATCCATCTATCGTCTATTAATCTATCTGTATCTCTTAGCTATCTATATAATTTTTATTTTTATTTTTTATTTTTTAATCTTACTCTATTTTTTAAAATATTTATTTATTTATTTGGCTGTCCTGGTCTTAGTTGCTGCATGTGGGATCTAGTTCCCTGATCAGGGATCAAACCAGGGCCCCCTGCACTGGGAATGTGGAGTCCTAACCACTGGACCACCAGGGAATTCCCATATCTATCTATCTATCTATCTATCTATCTATCTATCTATCTATCTCTGCACATACACGAAAAGGCCACGTATGTGAGGACACAGCAAGAAGGCAGTCATCTACAAGCCAGGAAGAGTGGTCTCACCAGAAACCCACCCTAAAGGCACCTTGATCTTGGACCTCTCACCTCCAGACTGTGAGAAATGAATTTCTGTTGTGTTAAGCCCCCCAGTCGGTGCCACTTCGTTACAGAAGCCCCAACAGGCTAACACAGGCCCAACATTCTTTCCTATAACTCCACTCTTATATTTCTCCAGAGGCACTTAGGAAGCATCCATATGGACCTGGAAACGGAGGAAGCCCACAAACAGAAACCAAGACATTGAGGGAAACAAAGTTTTCTCTGCATAAAGGGGCATGAGCCCAAAATCCTGGGGGAAATCATTGTTTCCCCATCTGTTCAACAAATATCCACCCTGCTCCTGCTCTGCCAGGCAACGCAGATCCCACGGCAGACGTGAGGGCAAGATCTTTGTCCTCACAGGGCCTACACTCTCTTGGAGAGTCAGGCTGGTGGACCTGTTGGAGAGGCAATGGCCCTGAAGGTGGCGCTGTACTGCAGTCCCCGAGCCTGGGCCCGCGATGTCCCCCATCATCCTGTAAACCCCTGCCCTTCTCCGGCCGCCATCTTGGCAGACTGCTGACAGATGCTCCACGTCCCCCAGAATCCTAACCGTTGAGGGAAAAGGAGTTGATTTCTAGCGTTCCCCAGAGATAAGGATTGAAAGGAAATGTTAGCTGGGCTCAAGGAAGAGGTGAGACTGCATCTTACTTCTCATCAGCCAGCGGATCAGTCAGCATCTTGCAGGAAACAGGACACACCCATTGGAGGGTGTTAAGGGTTCAATTGTGTTCCCCCAAAATTCATGTAGAAGTTCTAACACCCCCAGTACCCCAGAGTGTGACCTTCCTGTGAGATAGGATCTTCACTGAGGTAATTAAGTTAAAGTGAGGTCATTAGGGTGGGCCCTAATGCAACAAGACTGGAGTCCTTACAAGAAGGGGAAATTTGTGACTTCCCCAGAAGTCCAGTGGTTGGGATTCTGTGCTTTCACTGCCTAGGGCATGGGGTTTTTTTTGTTTGGTTTTGTTTGGTTTTGTTTTTTATTTCACTTATTTATTTTTGGCTGCGTTGGGTCCTCACCACTGTGCCTGGCTGGGCTCTCTCCAGCTGTGGCGAGCAGGGGCCACTCTTACTTGCGGTGCACGGGCTACTCATTGTGGTGTCTTCTCTTGTTGCGGAGCACGGGCTCTAGGCATGTGGGCTTCAGTAGCTGTGGCACGTGGGCTCAGTAGTTGTGGCACACGGGCCTAGTTGCTCCGAGGCACGTGGGATCTTTCTGGATCAGGACTCGAACCTGTGTCCCCTGCATTGGCAGGCGGATTCTTAACCACTGCGCAACCAGGGAAGCCCAAGGGCCTGGGTTTGATCCCTGGTCGGGGAACTGAGATCCCACAAGTCTCACGGCTCGGCCAAAAACATAAATAAATAAAAAATAAAAAGAAGGGGAAATGTGGGCACAGAGACAGACACTCAGAGAGGAAGACCATCTGAAGTGACAGAGAGAGAAGACAGAGATCCCTTGAACAGATCCGTCCCTCACGGCCCTCAGAAGGAACCAACCCTGCCCACACCTTGATCCTGGACTTCCAGCCCCCAAAGCTTTGAGACAATAAATTTCTGTTGTTTAAGCTGCCCCATCTGTGACAACGTGTTGCTGCAGCCCTAGCAAACGAATCCAGAGACTGTTCCAAGATGGCCCCACAAGGCCCCTTGTCATACGGGCTTGTCCTCTTACCAGAAGCTGGAGTCTATGTTTCCTCCCCTTGGCTCTGCACAGGCCTGTGACTATGGCTGAAGTGACTCATGCGAACTGGGTGGCCCTGAGCAGCTGGGTGTGCACTGGGGCTCCTGTCTCACAAACACAGGATGGAGCAAACATGCCTCCGGTTCCCATGAGCCCCTGCGTGGCCTCAAGCTGCTCTACGTCCAATCTCCTGGTCCTCTCAGAACTAGCCTCCTTCCTTTGGTGCTAATTTCAATGTCACCTCCTCTGTAGTCTTACGTGCTGCCCCAGGTAAGCAGGCTCACCCCATCTTGCTCTCCTACACACTACTTTCATTTTTGTCAAAGCGTTTATCCAGGTTTATCCGTGTGCATCACTCTTCTCCTGACCACAATCTGTGCGAGGACAGGGACCGTTTCTCTGTATTCATCACTGAATGTACAACCCTTAGGGAATACAGTTCCCCTATAGATTCACTATTGTGTAACAACGTGAATGAATGAATGGTGCTTCTCTCGTGGGGGTGACGGCCCACACAGCAGCTGGTGGGCACACAGGGGGTGGGCAGCAAGTGGCGCCCATGAGCAGCTCATGCTCTTCAGCCTCTCACTCTGGGTGACCAGCTGGAAATTCTAACACAGCTAATTGGGTTCCTGAGCCCCACTAAATGCATGTCGCCCACATTGAGGCCCCAGTCCATTGAGAGGGGACCAGACTCACGACAGCTGCCCTGCCTCTAACTAGAACCACTAAAAATCTACCTTCTGCCCCTGCTGAAATCACACAGGACCATACCATCAACCAAACATAATCAAACATCTTCCTAAGAGCAGAAGTGACCCACAGCTGAGCCCCAAGAGCCTCAGGGTGGAGGAAGTGGGGTTAGAAGGGCAGATGGGTCCCCCCGTCTGACATGTGGGGGCAGGGAAGGGACAGGAGGAATGTTCTCTTAGTGTAAAATCATGGGGGGACTTTGTTTCACTTTTGTTTCACTTTTTTTTTTTGGAAAAAGTACCAACTACTGTGCAAAGACCAGGCTGAGAGGAAACAGCAGGGGAAGGATTTTATAATAAATGGATCGACATTTGTAAGCAGTCATTTTCCATCGTAAAATAAATAAAATGAGATAGTTTCTCATTTCAAATCAGTGAACAATGAATTATCAAAGTAAAAATAGGTCAGTGCTTCCTTTTTAAGATTTTTCCACTTTGCATTTTAAACAATCATCATCAGAGATATTTTTGTCTGTTGTATGTTCACACTGTAGATGAATAAACAAATTTCAGTAAGTTCCTGGTGGTTAGTTTAGTTTTGGGGTTTTTTGGTATTTTATTTCTGCACTGAGCCATATTTGCTCATTTACAGCTTCCCCTAACCTGTGTGGGCATTTGGGTGTGTGACTCTCAGCACAGGGTGACCTTATTTGCTTTTTAACATGGTCATTCTGATATTTTGATGGTACCAAGAAGAAAAACTTTTGAGTGTTTATCTTTTTTAAAACAATTACTTTTCTTCTTGAATGAATGAAACAATCAATCCCTCAAACATTTGAACTAAGCCCCCAAATCCAATCAGGCTTAGCTGTGGGCAAAGAATATGAAAGTGCTGAAACTTTCTCTTCTTTTTAACAGTTTACTTAATCAGATTAATCTAATTAGGGCATTTAACAGAGCTCTGGAAGGGAGAGATTCCCTCACTCCCTCGGGAGGGATGGAGGTCCAGACACACCAGAACTCCAGGCTTGTGTGATGCCTGACCAGCTGAAGGTGGGATACCCCAAGTTTACTTAACGTTCTCTTTTCCATAAGGAATTGAGTTGGCCAAATTCCTTGTGCCCAAGATGCCATTTTCCCAGTATTTAGTTACCAACGGGGATTCAAGGATCTCCCTATCTCTGAAGTCATTACTAAGAGTTAGATCAACTCTTCCTGTCTACCGACAATTGAGGGAGCAGAATTCTGAGCTGAGGACCAAATCTCAGAGGCTGGAGGCTGAAGGAGCCTGTGGCCATCCTGAGACCCCGGCTCGACCCCACCCCCACCCCCATTCATCCAGATGTTTGACAAGCATCAGGTCCTGGAAGCTGAGGGATGGGTGAGGGAGATTGGTAGAGACTGGGGGATTTCTCTAACCCCTTTATAACATAGGATTTACAAACTCAGATGACGCTTAGAGCATTCGGGTGCGTCTGAGACAGAAATTCTGCTCTGCACACTGATGTGGTTGGGCCCCTGGGGCTCCGCAGCCTGGGGAAGGATCCATATTGTTGGCCCCCCTATCCTGGGAAGCCCAGGGCACAGTTACAGGGTGCAATGCCCCAGGGGCCAGAGGAGCGGGAGATAACAGAATCACTTGGTTGCACAGAGCGAGCGGGGAGCAGGTTTCTGCCCCACTTGCCCGTGGCCCTGGAGCTCTATTGGCACACTGAGGCTGTGGTCACGTGTGCCACAGTAATAAGTAGCCTCGTCCTCGGGCTGGAGACTGGAGATGGTCAAGGAGGCCGCGCTGTTGGACCTAGAGCCTTAGAAGTGGGGAGGGACCCCCGCGGGCCGACTGCTATCTGGGAAGACCACCAGCGTAGAGTCCCCGCCCAGAACCTGCTGGAGCCACCTGGCATAGTTGCTGCCAAGGTTGTTGCTGCCCCCAGAGCACTGGATGGTGACCGTCTGTCGCAGAGTCCCCGAAACCGAGGCCGGCTGGGTCAGCACTGACTGCGACCAGGACCATGGAAGGAGAGAGACAGAAAGCAGTCACCCTGAGCTGAGAGCCGGCACTGAACCCAGGAGGAAGGCAGGAGAGGAGCCCACGTGCCCTGCCGGTATGTGACCTGAGAGCGCATCATCCGGTCACCTGGGAAAAGGGTGAGGAGGGTGAGGGGAGCAGAGTGGTCCAGGCCATGGTGGAGGGGCCCACAGAGCTCCAGTCCTGAGACCACAGCGGAGGCTGTGTTCCCGGGTCCCTCTAATACCTGCTGACACCTTCGTGGGGGCATAGATGCAGGAGGATGCTGCTTCCTGATTGGCCCCCTGCCGGCCCAGGGCCCTGCTCTGGGCATTGACTGCATGGGGTTGGGGAGTGCTGGCCTCCTGGAGCTGCCTCTCTGGGGCCGAGGGTCGCCTGATCCCATCGGGACCCCGTGGGTCCTGGCAGAGCACGGCTGCGGTCAGTCACACCCGCGTGAAGCCCCTGTTGGCGCAACTACCTCAGAGTCCCCTTGGGGGTTCCCCGTTGGGAGGTCCCCACCAGCTGTCCCTTTCGGACAGCTCCACGGCGCCCCCTGCCGGCTGCAGATGCGCGAGCCCCAGCACAGGGCTGAACTTGGGGGCGATAAAATATATACCGTTATTACAGCTGACCTCTAAAATTCATCAGTTCCTTCATTTGTGAATACAGGCAAAAAACCTCCACAGTACTGGCCATACCTGTTTGTCACCAACAGAAATAGCAGCTCTTTTCAGATCACCAACCTCCAAATACAGTTTACACTTATCACTGCATCCAAATTCTGGTAGCTATTAGATCAAACCTGCTGCTACACTATCATAGATTTGTTAATTCTACCATCGTGATGAGTGTGCTTCAGGACAATTGGATTTGTTTGTAATCCTGTGCATTTGTCAGTGTTCTCCAGACAAAGACATCCAGGACACACCCGCAGGCAAGTGAGGTTGGGTTTCTGGATTCACTGCACTGTGGGAGCCGTGGGGTGTCTCTGTAGGAAGGTGTTAGGAAAGTATTATTAGGGGATTTGGACTTGTGTTAGGGAATTTTGGGGACGGTACAAGGAAGTGAGGCTTTGCTGGTGGTTGGATGCTGTCAGGAAGCCGGGTGATCCTATCACTGGGTACTGTCCTCATTCTAACCCCAGAGGAGGGAGCCCAGAGGAGGAAGCCCAGGGCTTCCCTGGTGGCGCAGTGGTTGAGAGTCCGCCTGCCAATGCAGGGGACGT
>NC_041232.1:2335324-2338452 GCF_002837175.3 Physeter macrocephalus | reverse complement strand
GGAGGATCCCACATGCCGCGGAGCGTCGCGGCCCGTGAGCCATGGCCGCTGAGCCTGAGCGTCCGGAGCCTGTGCTCCGCAACGGGAGAGGCCGCAACAGTGAGAGGCCCGCGTACCGCAAAAAAAAAAAAAAAAAACAGAAAAAACAAAACAGAGGAGGAAGCCCAGAGGGGGGTCCGAAGTTGTAGCTGGGAGAAAAGTAGCACTCACTCACAAGAGCCAGCATGGGGGGATGTTTGGTCATTTTGTGGTTTGAACAAGGCTCATGTTTTCCTGTGTTCATATACGACTGTGGAGTGGTCTTATTTTGTCTTGATCCAGTAGGGTCCCAGACTGGCCTTGTCTGAGGCTGGCTTTCTGTGAAATTATGCATGTTCAGAGGAGCTGTAGGGGCCAGGCCAGCCCCCGGCAACCCAGACCTGGCTGCTCAGACCGCCAGGCTCCCAGCTGTCAAACGCCATCTTCCCTCTCTCACATACATATCTTAAGAAAATGACAGTGGTTTTATGAGTATTTTTTTTTGACATGCATCAGTCTAATTGCTCTGCAGTGCCCAAACTATTCCTCACTTTCTTTTGCTTTATAGCATGTGTGGAGATCTCTGTGTTTACAGCTGCATACTACTCCATCACCTGCATGGCACATTTTGCTTATTAATTCCTGACTGTCTTGGTTTCCAAACTTGGTTGCACATTAGAATCACCTGGATGCCTGGGTCTCACCCATACCTATGAAACCATAACATCGGGGGCTGGGCGTCAGAGCCAGGAATCAGTGCTTTTTTAAAGATTCCAGGTGGTTCCAATATGCTGCCAAGTTTGGAAACCCCTGCTCTTTGCAATAGTTCTGGAAATCTTGCTGCTTGTTAGAATCACCTGTGGGGCTCTTTCTGTTGTCCAAGAAGTGGAACATTGTTTTGTGTTCTATTTCTTTATCTGGGTGTTAGTCACTCAAGAGTGTTTGCCTTGTGAAAACTCATCAAGCTGTATGCTTGTGGTTTGTGCACTTCTCTGTACATTAAACCTTCTCTGTCCCCTCTGAAGATGTCAGCACAGCACGTTACACCTGAAGACTTTTTTTAAAATTTAATTTTATTTATTTTTTTATACAGCAGGTTCTTATTAGTTATCCATTTTATAAGTATTAGTGTATATATGTCAATCCCAATCTCCCAATTCATCATACCCCCACCCCCACGCCACCACTTTCCCCCCTTGGTGTCCATACATTTGTTCTCTACATCTGTGTCTCTATTTCTGCCCTGCAAACCCGCTCATCTGTACCATTTTTCTAGGTTCCACATATATACACCTGAAGACTTCTGACACTGGATTTTCTTCAGTGTAGGGGAGGGGACTGGAGTTCTGGGCAAGAGCCATGGTCAGAGGAAGGTGCAGTTAGCCTCATGCTGCCAATTCGGAGGTCACCACAGGCTGCTTCCTGCAGCCCATGGAAGTTTTATCTCTTCTGCAGAGAGTAGGAGGATGGTACTCAGAAAGGGTCCCTCTGTATCTTCACCCAAGATGTTTCTTGCACCTTAAAGTCTAAACATTTACTATTTCTGTGGCCTGCATGCTACGGTTGGAGCTCAGTGGGAAAAGGGATGTTAACTTTGAAACAGAGTGATTCAGGATCTCTGAGGCCAGCAAGAAACCAAAATGAAACCCAGAGTTGCCTGGGCACATATCTGCAAAAGATAAAAACTCTAATTTCAAGGGATACATGCACCCCAATGTTCATAGTAGCAGTATTTACAATATCCAAGACATGGAAGCAACCTAAATGTTCATCGACAGTTGAAGGGATAAATAAGATGTGATACACACACACAAATATTACTCAGCCATAAAAAAGAATGAAATAGAGGCACAAGAGAGAGGGGTCCCTGACACAGATGCCAGTGCAGGAGTGGGGGCCCTGGTCCTGAGACCCAGATCCGATGAGTAGCCTGATCCTAGACCCTGAGAGGAGGGAGGAACATTCCTGAGACCTCACAGATGTGTGAATGGGGTGGCGGTACCCCACTGCCTTTTCACCCTTGCTCAGGATAGGGGAGGGGTTTTCATGTCAATGGGCTCCCTGATCCTTGACTGCAGTCCTGCCTCAGGCCCAGGCCTGGGAACCCTGGAACCTAATGCCCACGGCCACCGCTGGGGTAGAGTGGGTAAAGGGAAAGCCCTGCCCACTTTCCCGTGGCGAGGCGCGCCCCGCCCTGCCGCCCACGTGATCTCCCCTGAGAGCAGCAGGCCCCGCCCACGTTCCAGTGGAGAGGCGCGCCCCGCCCTGCCGCCCACGTGATCTCCCCTGAGAGCAGCAGGCCCCGCCCATCTGCCGCGTTCGAGGCGAGAGGCTTCTCTCATCCGCGTGAATCACTGAGCTCTTCGCGCCCCGCCTCCTTTGTGAAGCATGGAGAGTCGTGCAGTCGCGCGGGCCTCAGGAGGCCTTGGGCTGCTCCGGTCAGGGCCTGTCCTCCTTCCTCGAGGTTTCTTCCCTCGGCTGCCCCGCGGGGTTTGGGGGCGTTCAGGCCTGAGGGCTGGCGCGGCCGAGGCCTCAGAGCGTGGCCCCGGCTTCCTGTGCTCCCGGTCGGCCCTGACTGGGGCCCAGAGAGGTTCTGAGAGGAAAGCTGGAGGCGCGGTGTGGGGGAGTGAGGACTCCGGGGGGCGAGACCTCGTCAAGCTCAGGAACGGGCCGTCGTTATGCCCTCGCGCGCCCACCTTCCTCAGGCCGCGGACGGTGCTGGGGACGCCGACGGCTGGGCTGTAGCGAAGGCTCGAGGAGACGCAGGCAGGCTCTCCGGGGCAGCCAGGGAGCGCGGGCCGGGCCGGACCCCGAGCAGCAGGTCCGAAGGCGGTGGACTCCCCCCGCCCGCCCAGGTCCCGAATAATCTGAAATCCGCGTTCTCTGTTGGTCTCCGAGGCCCCATTCAGAGCTGGGTGCCCTTCCTTGAACGCCCTGCCGAGGCTGCTCGCCTTCCTCGCGCTCCCCCAGTTGCCCTCCAGGCCTCTGACTGAGCTCATCCCGGCGGGCTCAGCGCGCGGTGGCTGTGTTCAGGCTGGGGGTGGGGGGGTGGGGGAGGCACCGAGCCCCGAAGATGCTGCTGGGCCTGGCCAGGGGGTGCCCGTCCGGGA
>NC_041232.1:2325093-2331667 GCF_002837175.3 Physeter macrocephalus | reverse complement strand
TCGCCCTCCAGGCCTCTGACTGAGCTCATCCCGGCGGGCTCAGCGCGCGGTGGCTGTGTTCAGGCTGGGGGTGGGGGGGGTGGGGGAGGCACCGAGCCCCGAAGATGCTGCTGGGCCTGGCCAGGGGGTGCCCGTCCGGGGGCCGTGGGGGGCTGCGGTATGAGGGTGCTCCGTGAAGGGGCCCAGACATTGAGATTGGGGGGTGGATTTGCTGATCTGGGGGCATCTTTCAGAGGTAGAATGTTTAACATCCTTTCAGGGACCTAAACAAGTTTAAGTGAACTTGCTACAAGGATGGCTTCTGGAAGTGTGCAAAGAGCAACAGCCAGTGCTAAGTGAGGTGGAAACTCCAGGATTGTTGGGACAGGTGGTAGCGGAAGGGGAAGGGGCTCAGGGGAGGTGGCAGGCTGGCATAGACGCACTTTCTGCGTAACATCAGAAAATCCAACCAAATGGTTATGCTGCACGGGGAGCCCCAGCAATATGCCGATGACAGGAGCAGCAGCCTCACCTGACAGCTCGGTGGTGATGCTCCTCTGTAGGCCAGGGCTGACAGATACAAAGAGCAGCTGTTACAGGATTAGACTCACTAATAAAAATGGGGATGATAGGACCCTGAAGCAGTTGGGGTCAGGTGATGGCATTTCACATCAGAAGCTGGGTGGACTCAATTACTGTAATGAGCCATATGGTTGGAGTGGCAGCCAAGGCACCTGACCCACAAAGGGTTATGGACATGGTTTAAAGAACGCAGCATCCTGCGCATCAGAACGAAGAGTAGGCCCCACTCACAGCAACTAGAGAAAGCCCACGCGCAGCAACGAAGACCCAACGCAGCCAAAATAAAAAAAAAGAACAGTGTCCTTAAGTGCAAGATATCAATAGAAGGGCCGCCACCAAGAGTAATACTCTTACTATCAAAAGAAATCAAGGATGGATGATCGGGAGGCTGAGGGCAGTCAGCCCAACAAAAAGGCATACTCCCTTGCCAAGTTTCTAGATCTGAGTCAGTTTTCAGGCCTGAAACCCTTTGGTTGAAAAAGGGGACTCTAATAATTTCCTCAAAAGAATCTACATACATTTATTCAGTGTATTAGTTACCTGTTTCTGTACAACAAATTACCTCAAAACTCAGCAGTGTAATTTGCTATTATCTCGTACGGTTTCCAAAAGTCAAGAATTTGGTTGCAACTTAGCTGGATGGTGCTGGCTCACAGTCTCTCATAAGGATGAAGTCAAGATGTCGTCTGGGGCTGGAGTGTACGCTTCCAAGGTTGCTACCCTCCTGCCTGGCAAGTTTTTGACAAGAAGCCTCAGTTGTTTGCCACATGGACCTTTCCATAGGGCTGCTTGAGTGTCTCCATTGACACCAAAGGAAATGATCCAAGAGAGAACAAAGTGGAAGTCACAGTATCTTTTATGACCTAACTTTGGAAGTCACATCCTGTAATTTCCGCCATATCCTATTGGTTAGCACAGGCCTGGCTTATTCAGTGTGGCAGGGGACTTCACAAGAGCACGAATACCAGGAGGCAAGAATCATTGCAGCCATTTTGGAGGCTGGCTCCCACACTCGGGTAAATGTAAATAAGGGGAATTGGAATATACAAGCAATTTGAGGATTGGATCAGGGAAAGGGGAATATACAAACAATTTGAACATTGCTGGACGTAGTGTCAGAGTTGATGCTAATATCTGGAGATCCAAAACATCATTGTGGCCCACTGTTAGAATGGAGAGCCAGGTAATAAATAGAATCCTGGCCGAGATCAGCTCACAATGGGTATACTGTGTCATTACCCAGTTTGCAAATGTGTAATTGGAATAGAACATTTGGAAGTTGATGCTATACTCACATTGGGTCTTTCATCTGTGGGGTAAGAACTACTGTGATGGGGAAGGCCAAATGGAGGCCTCTGTAATTGTTCCCACTCCTGGTCAAGATAGTAAATAAAAAGCAGTACCACATCCTAAGAGGAATGATGGAAAATTGTGCCCCTCTTAGGATGTAAAGGACTCATGGGTGGTGGTCCTTGTCATAGTTCCATATAATTCACCAATCTGTCCCTGCAGAAACCAGATTCATCCTGGAGGTTGGCTGAGACTTCTATAAACTTACCCAACTAGAAGCCCCAGTTGAGCTGCTGTGCCAGATGTGCTCCCTTTCCTTGAACCGATTAGTGGCGCCTCAGGTATATGGGATGCAAACATTCATTGGTGAATGTGTTCTGTTCTATCCCTATCAGATACCATTTGCATTCACATGGAACAGACGACAGTATGCATTTAATTTTGCCCCAGGATTATACCCGTCCACCCTCTGTCATAGTCCAAAGACAGCTGGACCATCTTTCATCTGGGCATCCACAGAATGTGGCATTGATTCACTTTGATGACATGCTAATCGAGTTAGATTAGCAAGAAATGGCTGGCGTGTTGGAGGTCTTGGTAAGAAACATGCACTGCAGCGTAGGAGCTGATCCATATGAGGAGTCAAGCACCTGCCATATGAGAACAATTTTGAATGCCCCCAGGGGTCGAGGGCATGCTAGGTCATATCATCCAAAATGAAAGATGAATGATCACATCTTGCACCTCCTGTGGCGAAGAAGGAAGCACGATGCCTGATAGAACACTACAGGTTTTGGAGACTGCACGTTCCACGTCTGAGAACACTTCTCTGGCCAATATATGGGGTGACACAAAAGCCCACCACCTTTGAGTGCAACCCGGAGTAGGAAAGTTCTCTGCAGAGTAGCAGAGTCCAGACTGCCGTGAATGCAGCCCTGCGCTTGAGCCATGAGACTCAGCAGAACTTAGGAGATTGGAGGTGTCAGTGGTAGGAAAATGTGCCATGTAGAATTTGTGGCAGGCTCCAGCAGGAGAGTCACAGTGCCGGCTTCCAGGGGTCTGGGGCAAGGCTTCACGGTCTGCAGTGGTGAATTATATGTGTTTTGTAAAACAACTCCTGCAGCACTGCTGGGCCCTGGCAGAGGACAATGGGACATGGGGTGACCGCATGTCCGGAACTGCCTGTCATGAGGTAAGCTTTGTCAATCCCACCAAGTCATAAAGTTGGTTAGGCCCAGCAACAGAAGAGTGCCAGCTGAATGCTTTATCCTCTTTGTGTCAGGCACCCAGTTGACAAGGAAAAGAGCCCCCGCATCATGAGGAGATAGGCCTGCTTTTAAACCAGGGGGTGGAGAGGAATAAGTTTGACTCCCAAGTGATCCTTTTGGTCCCTCTATCAAGGCACCAGTATTCACTTGCCCAGTTGTGACAGTCAAAAGACAAGTGTAGCCAGAGAAGGCATAGTGAAGAGGGGCTCAGACCCCTCCGACCACCTGGCAAGCTACCAAGGACAACAGAGGTGAAAGCTCATTGTGAGGAGAAGCAAGACCAGCTGCAGTGGCCAAGACTTTAACTGATCTCACTAGCTTTCCTCCTCTGTCTCCCCCAGGATTACAGGCCACTGGAATCCCAGGAGAGCCCCTTTCCAAACAGATGACGTGCCTTCAGCTGTGTACCTGGTGGGAATAGGCCAGCTGTAAATCCTGGTTTTCACTGACAAGAAAAGGAGCATCTGAGATCATTGGCTGCTCACAGGAACTAGAGGCCTCAGCTCCTTACATCCTGCTGGATGGAGATTCACGGTCCTTGGGCTGAAAATCCCAGTGGGGAGGAGAAGCTGCCTTGGAATCTAGGAGGAGGCCCTGCGGAAATCTGGGTGACAGGTGAGACATGGGCTACTTACAACACCCACCTCAACTAGAGGGGGATAGATGAGGATGCCTCAGGTGCTGAGCAGGGAGATGCTTCAGGCTTCAGTCTGGAGAAGCTGGAGGTGTGAATGGCTCCTCATAAGAAAGGCATCTGGGGGGAAGGAGCCTGTCCAGGCTGACAGGCTTTGGGAGGGGAGGGAGAAGGAGGTTGTCTCACAGGGAGTGTGCTGAGCGCTTACTGTACCCTGTCCTGGGAACCTCTTCTCTGGCCCCTATGATCCTTCATGGAGAGTTTGGTAGTTGAGTGATGGAGACATGGAGCTCTGCCCTCAGAGGAGGGGCAAGGGCAGAGATGCCCCTCAGGGTCCCAGGCATGTGGCTTCCTGTGGGCTATTCCTTCAGAGAAATGGGACGTTTCAGAAGAAGCGCAGAGAGGAGGATTCAAACTTGTCATAGCCACCTCTTTGGCAGGGGCTCTAGCAGCTTCAGAGGATCTCTGTCTTCATAACAATTGGTGGATTGTGACAGGGGCCTGGTGCTTCCCTCTCCTGCCCTGCCTGCTCCACAGGCTGCCCCCAGGCCTGAGCCTCACTCAGCAGGTGCCGCTTCTCGGGCACACAGACGTGGGAAATGCTCCAATAGAGAAGGTTCCCTCGGCTCAGAACCTAGTGTTTTGGTTGTTAAAATGATCATTTGCCAAGCCTGCCCTAGCGCACCCCCTGTGTCCCCCACGGAAGAGCAGCCTGTTATGGGGTGAGAGCTGAGGGCTGCTCCAGGGAGCAGCAGAGCAGAGTCAAGGTAGGAAGTGGAGGAATGTTGGGCCCACGGTGTGACTTGCTGGCCGTGCTGGTGGCAGAAGTAAATGCATGCGCTGTAGAGACTCCCCTAGTGCCCCATTGCTGGCCAGGTCTCTGGTTCCTGCCCAGGGCTGTACTTAGGTGTCTCACACCTGAGGGCTTTGCAGGTCCTGACTTCGCCACCCCCGTGGGCTTAGGTGTTGGTTTCTGTGGTCTGCGTACTAGTTCCTCTAATTCACCTTTTTCCAGAATCCAAAACTTTGCTTTTTCTGGAGGAGTGGGGATATCTAATTCATCCTCTGTTGGCTTCCTGGTTTTAGATCTTCCTTTACTTCGTTTGGGTTTTCAGGTGGCAGCTCAGAGCACGGATGCTCACTTGTCTAGTGTAATCAGAAGTTCACTGACAGGTGCTCTAACGTGCACTCTCCTTTCATTCCTGGAAGAAACCAGGAATGAAACCCAGAGGGAGCTGGGTCCAGTGATGTGGGGTCCAAGGATGTGCCAGAATCTCCTGCTGGTGCAGCGTCAGTCGCTGGGAGTCCTTGAGGCCACCATTCAGAGTACCTGGTGTGTTTCAGAGCTGATCATGCTGTGAAGTGGTTGAGAGTGTGGTTAGGTTCCTGGGTGTCTAAGATGCGGGGACTGAGCAGGATCTGGGGGTGGATGAGGATAGTGGACCCACTTAGAAGGCATGGCTGACTGCTGGCTGGCATGGAGGCCCCTTCCCCTTCCACTGCCCATACCAGCCCTGCTGTGCTGTCTTCAAAGTCACAGTCTCAGCTCTCCGCCTCGTTCCCCACAGGAGATCGAAGCTAAAGGTGCTGGACTTTACCCATGACTTTGAGCACTCCAACTGAGAGGAATGCTCTGAGACCTTGCCTGTGCCCTCTGTCATCACACAGATGCTGTAAGAGCCAGAGGCGGGCCAGCTCATGCCCAGCTCCAGAAAACGGCCTCCACGTGACCGAGACCCTGTGGAGATACACACAGACTTTTTCTTAGTTTGCATGTTTGGTTTCTTCCACCTGTCTGGGTTCCCCTCGTACATATTGCAGAGAGTCAAGAAGAGCCATGGCTGTCTGCGCCTCTGCTGCCAGACACTTGTCATTAACCAGGTGCCATTCCGCAGCCTCATGGAGATCCTGGGGATGCTGGAGCTGGAGGCCATCCGAGAGGTGAGGCTCCATCACAGGAGCAGGTTCTGCCTCCAGTCAGACCTAATCCAGTTCTTCACCCAGGTCGGGCAGATGAGCAACCTGGGCAACCTCATCATGAGCCCCATCCCCTGGGAGTTCCCTGCTTACGGCTTCTCCCTGCTCAGCCCGCTGGGCCACCTCCAGAAGCTCCACCTCATCGCTGATTGTCTCTCAGACCAGCTACAGAAGATGCCCAGGTGAGTGTGTGGAGAGTCCCTCTGAAGGTACAAAGGTCACGGTCCCTGGACACTTACTCCTCTGAGTGTTTCTGTCAGAGCAGAGGCAAGCCTGGACTTCCCCTTCCACAAGTTCCTGCAGAGGCACTGATGGACAGACTCCAAGGCCAGTGTCCTGGGCCAGGTAGTGGCTGTTGGCTGTTGTAGAAGAGAAAGATATATGTCTGAAATTGGCATCTCTCCACTCATTCATTTGTTCATTCATTCATTCAAGCATTTGGTCCATGACATACATAGACCTAAGAATGGATATAAATCCCTGAGAAGAATCCCACTACTGGGCATATACCCTGAGAAAACCATAATTCAAAAAGAGTCATGTGGGGCTTCCCTGGTGGCGCAGTGGTTGGGAGTCTGCCTGCCAATGCAGGGGACGCGGGTTCGCGTCCTGGTCTGGGAGGATCCCACATGCCGCAGAGCGGCTGGGCCCGTGAGCCACAATTACTGAGCCTGCGCGTCTGGAGCCTGTGGTCTGCAACGAGAGGCTACAATAGTGAGAGGCCCGCGCACCGCGATGAAGTGTGGCCCCCGCTTGCCACAACTAGAGAAAGCCCTCGCACAGAAACGAAGACCCAACACAGCCATAAATAAATAAATAAATTAAAAAAAAAAAAAAAAAAAGA
>NC_041232.1:2324918-2325083 GCF_002837175.3 Physeter macrocephalus | reverse complement strand
TGGTGGCGCAGTGGTTGAGAGTCCGCCTGCCGATGCAGGGGATGCGGGTTCGTGCCCCGGTCCGGGAAGGTCCCACATGCCGTGGAGTGGCTAGGCCCGGGAGCCGTGGCCAATGAGCCTGCGCGTCCGGAGCCTGTGCTCCGCAACGGGAGAGGCCACAACAGT
>NC_041232.1:2310015-2324882 GCF_002837175.3 Physeter macrocephalus | reverse complement strand
CCTAGAGTCTGTCATACAGAGTGAAGTAAGTCAGAAAGAGAAAAATAAATACCATATGCTAACACATATATATGGAATCTTAAAAAAAAAAAAATTGGTTCTGAAGAACCTAGGGGCAGGACAGGAATATAAACTATGAACTTTCTCACTTTTTATATGTTAATATTAACATATATACATGTATATGTATATATATGTGAACTTTAAGTAGAATTGAATTATGACTCAAGACAATTAATTCTTAAGGCTTAAATCACCATTTTTGGGTCTAAAAATAAAGTTAAACTTTTGTTTTGACTAGTCAAAAAAAAAAAACACCCTGAGAAGAGTAACACAGGCGCTTATGTTCCAGGAGCTTGTAGGAGCTTTCACAGAGAAAGGTGAATAAGGGTGTGAAGTTGTGCGGGTGGTATGTGAGGGAGGTAGGTGCCCCCACGCCATCTAAGCCCAGCTGATTTGGTCAGTGATGCCTCAGTTTTGTCTCACAGACCTTTCTATGACATTCCCTGGAACAGGGAGCTGTTCTGGGACTTGGTCTTTGCATGAAAAGAAACACGGGGAACCACCTTCCCAAACCTTACACCCAGTAAAAACCTAGCCCTTACCATGGAAGGAGCCATTTCTGAATTTCATTAATTCCTACCACAACTCATGCAGCATGAGTGATGCTTGTGTTTACACAGTTTGTTAGGAAGCCTGAGGCTAAGAGGTCAGTGTGCCCGACACCATGCTCTAAACATGGGAGAGGTCCTGATGGGAATGGGGAAATGGTTGTCTCTGAGCTCTGTTCTTCACCAGTGCAGAAGACTGGCACTCAACACTGGCATCTAGAGTGAGGTAGGGGCAGTGCAAATTTCTCAGGCCAGATCTCTGGAGACAGCTGGGGCTCATTTATGAAATCAACAGGCACTGGTCAAAAATCTATAATGTGCAAGTGTTCTAATGCTGGGGATAAAAGGACAACCTCTCCCAGCACTTGTCCCTCTGGTCTGTTTACCAAATTTCCCTTTCATTTGCTTGGCTGTTTCCACTTTGAACAACAAACAATGGGGTGAGTTTCTTAAAATAGTCGTTTATAAAGTGGGATCATTGAAATGATAATCAAGGGAATAGAGAAGTAAGGTGCTCCACACAGTTTTCATTCTCTTGTTTAACAAATACTGACGTCCTGCTTGGTACAAAAACTGGTCTCACTGGGGCATACAAAGGTAAATATTCATGATGTCTGCTTTCAAAGAACTTAACTTTGAAAGAGGGATGGGGACCACGAAACAAGTTAACAAACCAATCAGAAAGCTGATTTCAAAGGACTCCGTGAGAACAACAGAATACCAATATGATGGGAGTTACTGGAGTTGGAGGTGGGTGGCTGCGAGGTAATAGAAAATATATATAGTCATCCCTCAGTATCTGATGGGAATTGGTTCCAGGACCCTCCAGCTCAAATACCAAAATCCGTGGATGCTCAAGTCCTTTATGTAAAATGACAGACTATTTGCATATAACCTCTGCACATCCTCCTGTATACTTTAAATCATCTCTAGATTACTGATAATAATGTAAATGCCATGTAAATAGTTGTTATACTGTATTTAGGGAATAACGGCAAGAAAAGTCTGTACATGTTCAGTATAGATGCAGCCATCCAATGGTTGCATTTGTCAGCAAAAACGTAACATTTTCTTTGTTTCAACACTTACAGATTGCTTTCATTTAATGACCTGAAAGAGAAATACATAGATTAAAACACAGAATATTTAAAATACAAGAACATATAGAAAATAAACAAGAAATGTAAATTCATTCTTTCTCTCACCCACGGTGTTAACGCTCACCAAAACCCTGGTTCTTCTCTCTTGATATCCTTCATATGATGATGATGATGATGATCGTACGACTACCTGATGACTGTTATATGATGATGATCCTCAGATGATGGTGATGATAATGACCCTCAGATGATGAGGAGGGAGGAGGAGGATGACAACGATGATGATCGCTATATGGTGCCTACAGTGCCCAGGTGGTGAGGCAATGAAATGTGTGGCACTGTAGGTAAGCAGCGAGGATGTCTTACCGCTAACTTGGACCTTTTCACAGGACATCAGAGGATCATCTATGTCAGAAGAACCAGATTTCAATTGCAGACATTGATGCTCTGGTGGAGGTTCAATAATACTAATGTCAGGATCTGTGGAGTCTGAGGGCTGAGGATCTTCAAGCAAAGGTGGAGGCTTCACAATTGCAGATGCTTTAGTTAGAAGCATTGTTATAGGAAGTTGTTTATTCTTTTTCTTTGCATCATCAAACAAATCTTGCAGTGGTTATAGGCATGTTGCAATCCCTTGAAAGACATGGAGACTTCATTCCATCGAAGGACACTGCTTGAGGATCATATTCACTTGTGCCTGTTGGAAAAACTGCAGCAAATTTTTCAAGTGTCCAAGGTGATGGCTCTGCCTCCTCTAATCTTCTGCATCATCATCATCTATATGGGATTTTAGCAGATCTTCGCGTTCCTTGTTGGCAAGGGTCTCTCTGTGCTCTTCCACATGTTCCTCAACGTTGCCCTTGATCATGTCAGAGAAGCCTCCCCTACCAACTTCCCTTGCACCATTCAAGGTATGCTAATTACTATTTAAAATTGAAGTATAGTTGATTTACAATGTTGTGTTAGTTTTGTTCTAATTATTTTTGCTTCATAATAAATTCTGATACATAAATGCATGTCTCTTTCCCACCCTTCCACCTATCCTGCACTACTTCCCGTGAACTACCTTTGCTGTTCTGGACCCATTACACTCACTTCCATTATATCTAATAATCTGTAGATAGTCTTGTGTTTTCTCTATCATCTATAATAACAGCAGTTTTATATACTCATTTCTAATCCTGTGTCTCTTAATTTTCATTCCTTATCACCCAGGCTAGGATCTCTAGTACAGTGTTGACTAGAACAGGTAAGAATGGGTGTCCTTGTCTCGTTCCTGATCTTGTAAGATATGTCTCCAACATGTGCCCATTTAGACTGATGCTTCTTTATTCAGGATGATGTTTCAGTTTGTCCCACATCTATTGTTTTGTTTTGTTTTTTCCTAGATAGTCTCTAAATGTTTAGTAGAATTCCCCTATGAAACTATCTGGACTTAGTGCTTCCTGCAGGATAGCTCCTGATAACTTTCTCTATTCCTTCTATAGAAATTAGTCTAAGTGTACATGCCAATTTTCAACTGCACAGAGGGTCTGTACACCTAACCTCCACGTTGTTCAAGGGTTACCTGTATTAACCTATTGCTTTCTGGCCCAGTAAGTTGTCAGCATTTGCTGCCCTATTGGTATATAATGCAGGACTAAGGAGGTCAGTTTCTTACATCAGGAGCCCATGGGCAGCTTATGGCCATCACAGGTGGTCCAGAAACTCCAGGAGGCATGAGAGGAGGTTGCCAAAGCCTCTACAGTGAAGGAGTCTCTGAAAGCTCTAATAGGATTGCCTGTTGATTTCAATTTAGAGGGTTCTAGAGCCTTTTATTGGAGGGGTCCCCATTCAGTGTAGGCTGACTGCAGGTAACAGCATCAGTCCCAAAAGGACTAAGAGATTTTGTACCTGTGTGAACATTGTGGATGCTAAGAAGGTCAACGGCTGTTTCTTGACAGTGTCAGGCATGGAGCAGCCCTCAGTTTACCAAATAATCTTCAGGATTGTAACTGAGGTGGTGTGGCTTTGCATTATGTGTGGGACAGTGGCCCATCCTCCTTCTGTGAGCCCTTTTGTGTCATATCTCCTTAATGAGTGTGTCAAATGAATCTCCCTAGAGGAGGATATCATCAATATAGTGTCATATCTGTGCTTCTGGAGAAAGTTGTGCCAGAACATCCTGTAGCCAATGACCCAGAAGCCATGGCTCAGGATGCAGGCGAGTGTGGCTAGTTGTTGGCAGGGATGTGGAGAGGGAGGGTAGACACATGGTCACTGGGCTCGGCCAGGCTGCACCTGCTCTAAGGTCTGAGCTGGAGGGGCTCATTCATGCTAGGGTGCAGCCCCCAGGTCTCTGAGGACTGTCCCCACCCACAGGGCGAGAGAGAAGCAAAGGAGGCCGAGCAGGCTGTGGGGCTGGGCTATCCAGGGCCTTTCTTCCCCTTCACTGACCCACACAGGAGGGGCTGCTCCTATAAACTTGTCCCCACCCAGCGCCTTCTCCAGCCCCTCCCTGAGCACTGCTTCAGGCCTGAGCTGAGGGCCTGTGGGGAGGGCTGTGTATGCCATTAATTATTTTTAAAAAATTTTAAGAGCACAAATAAATGACCACTTATGACACCACTACCCAAGGAAATTCTGTGCTTCAGTGGATTTTCTTCCATTCATTTTCCTGAACCCATTATGTACCACTGATTGTAAATTATTTCTCGAATGTAAAAATAACATGGTCTCCTATAGGGCAAAGACCAGAGGAGACCCTATCAGCTCCAGTTAGCTAAGGGGGTGGGGGTGGGTGAAAACACCAGAAAAACCACCGTCAGTTACTCCCCATTCCAATAAATAGTTATCCGGGTCTGATGGTCACCTTTTGCTTCTCAGGAGAAGTCAACATTATGGGGAGACTCTCAGATGTAACTACGCAGCTGTGTGGGTTGGGAGGTAGAAGGATAGGAAAGCAGCTTCCCCGAGATCAGCCTCCACATCCTCAGCTCAGCACAGGCCAGGCTGAAGGCAACTGCCCTGTTCTGTACCCGAATACACCTGGTTCAGAGTGTGGATTGGGCATAGTTTGTCTGAAGGCAATGAAACTCCAGCAGTTCCCTACCTCTTCTGTCCTCTAACGGGCAAACTAGTGACAGTGTTGAACTTTAGCTGAGTCTGTGCTCCCAGAAAACAGCCATGGTTAGGAAATCCTTTTGTTTTCTGAAAACCTGTGTTCTAGGAAACAGCTTACCTCAAAGAATTACCCTTTTCCATATGACTATGATAAGGCTCACTGTCCACTGTCTCACAACTCCCTTGTTTACCTGTTCCGAGGCCCTAATCCAATATGACTAGTGTCTTTATAAGAAGAGCTTAGGACACAGAGGAAACCCATGTGAGGACACAGTAAGAAGTTGGCCACCTAAAGCCAAAAGAGACGTCTCAGAAGTAACCAACCCTGATCTTAGACTTCTAGCCTCCAGAATCGGGAGAAAACAAATTTCTGTTTTTTGAGCCACCCAGTCTGTGGTATTTTGTATTATGTATGGCAGCCCTAGAAAACTAATGCAAACGCCTTCAAAAAAATGAATGAATTAACTAGAGAATTTAAATTCATGCCAGGCAAGTTTTACTAAGTACAGCTTTCTGATTCTCCAATACTCACTTTAGCAAAGTTGTAAAATTCAAATGATCACATGCTTACAAAAATGTGAAAGATTAAAAGATGCAAAATACGAATAATCATAATGACTAGGACTTACTGTGGTCTTACTCCACACCAGGCATTAAGGTAGAGCTTTCCGTGAAATTTTTGTTTACTCCTCCTAACAACTTCATGATCAACGTACTACTGCACCCATTTTACAAATGAGAGTAGGTAATTTAGTCAGATAACTTAGGGAGTGAGGTTTCAACCCAGGCCACCTGACTCCATGCAGAGCTCCCACTCATAGCCGCTGTGTTTCTTTGTCATTCTTGGGAAATCTCAGTTGTTTAGCTCGCGCTGCCAATACCTGAAGCAAGACAAGGGAAAGTTTCCCTCACGAAGCAAGAGCATATATCCCTTTCCCTCTTTCACCAGTGCAGCATTAGGAATTTAAGTTCTCAAAACCACTGCTGAATGAGGCTGAATTGGCAATAAACAACTTTAGGATGTGTTGTGGTCTGAACACGGGTTGGAAAAGAATTTCCAGACACAAGGCAGAATGTAAAGAAGATAGGATTTATTAGAGGGAAGGGTCACTGCCAGAACAGCAGGCCTACTTCCTACTAGTCTGGGAGAGTCAAGCCTGAACATGTGCTATTGATCAGTTTTTATAGCCAGAAAACAAAGGAATGGTCCGAGGTGAAAATTTCGTTTACTGATTGGTCGAGGCACATATACCTTCCTTCTATAGGGTGGGAGTGGGACAGGGCAGATTCTTTTCCTTATTTGGGACAGGTCCTGTTGCCCATGTGGGCGTCACCCAGAGGGGCTCAGGAATTTCATAACCATCGCAACATGGTGGGGAGGGCAATTGATTAAGAGTCCGGTAGGGGGTGTAACACTGAAACGTTTTCAGGCAGGGTTGTCCTTTGCCCTTGAAGCACCGTTGTCCTTGGAGCACCACAGGATGGTCTTTTATCCAGGAGCCACCAGGCTCCTCCCTAGGGGAACTCCCTAAAGCTCAGTCAACCACTTAAAGTAGAGCATGTGTTCGTGCCACATCTTGTATGGAGCTAGGTGTCACTTTACCTGGTATCCTATGGAAAGCTGGCCTCTGTTACCATATGGGGTAGCTGTCATTTGCCAATTCCATATTGTCCATATCCTAAGGTTATTAATCTAACTCATACATTACCAATACATGATCAGGAAGGGTAATTTGAACTCTTTAACAGGACTTTACAGGGCCATACAAGATCTGGTCCTGCTTTCCTCTTTACTCCATTCCATTCCCTCAACAGCATCTCAGTTCAAAGGAGGCTAACTTCAGTTCCCCACACCTGCCCTGTGCCAGCTTGTAACTGAGCCTTCTCACATTCTGTTCCACTTGCCTGGAATGTTCATTTTCTCTCACTTTCCTCCCATTGTCTCTTTCTCCGGGAATCGTTTCATGAACCTAAAGGCCCTAAATTATGGTGACAATCCACCTTTCAGTGTTCTTTTGCCCTTTTTAAGGCATTGTGAGTCACCTTATTTATACTTTCCTAAAATAGTTTTCAAAATGTCATGACTCTTTGTTTTGGCCTAGCTTGGGTGCTAAGAGGGTTCTGTAGGCCAAGGACAAGATGAAGCAAAGTAGGAAGAGTTTTCATTAATTCACATAATGTTAAATGAGCATGTATAAATCCAGTACTTACTATGCATAAGGCTCAGTGCTATGTGACGTATATATTTTCTCCCAGTAACTCTAAAACAAGTACAATTATTTTCCGCAATTTAGAGATTAAAAAGAGGAAGTTTAGAGAACTTACGTAACTTAACAAAATCACACAGGAAATGAGACATAACCAGGATTTAAGCACACATCTGTGTGACTTTATTTTTTTAAAAATATATCTGTTTTATTTATTTATTTTTGTCTGCTTGGGTCTTTTGCTGCTCATGGGCTTTCTCTAGTTGCGGAGAGCGGCGGCTACTCTTCATTGCGGTGCACGGACTTCTCATTGCAGTGACTTCTCTTGTTGTGGAGCACGGGCTCTAGGCGCACGGCTTCAGTCGTTGTGGTTCGTGGGCTCTAGAGCGCAGGCTCAGTAGTTGTGGCGCACAGGCTTAGTTGCTCTGCGACATGTGGGATCTCCCCAGACCAGGGCTCAAACCTGTGTCCCCTGCATTGACAGGCGGATTCTTAACCACTGCACCACCAGGGAAGCCCGATCTGTGCGACTTTAGATCACAGCTCACATTGCTATAACTCTCCTAAGCAGTGAGAAAACCTCACGGGGAAAGACTGAGGCCAAGGCCTGGCCCCAAAGACCCCTTTGAGCTTTTTAAAAACCTTTTCCTTGGGGCTTCCCTGGTGGCACAGTGGTTAAGAATCCACCTGCCAATGCAGGGGACACGGGTTTGAGCCCTGGTCCGGGAAGAACCCACATGCCACGGAGCAACTAAGCCCGTGCGCCACAGCTACTGAGCCTGCGCTCTAGAGCCCAAGAGCCACAACTACTGAGCCCGCACGCCTAGAGTCCGTACTCCACAACAAGAGAAGCCACTGCAATGAGAAGCCCACGCACCGCAACGAAGAGTAGCCCTCCCTCGCTGCAACTAGAGAAAGCCCATGCGCAGCAACGAAGACCCAACGCAGCCAAAAATAAATCAATTTGTTTTTAAAAAAAACCAAAAAACCTTTTCCTTTATCTTTAACCATGACTCCAGTTAGTAAAGGGCTTTATGCCAACTCTTTACCTCCAGTCTGAGGAGGAGGAAGAGGCTTGTCTCACCGGCTGCACCCCCATTGTGTCACTCCCTCGTCCCCGGCCTTCTGGACTTTTGAGGACCAGCCCAGCCTTCCCTGTAGAGATCATTCAAGGAGATTCAGTGTTACCAAATCCAAGCTCAGTCTGCTTGCCGCATGACAGGCCAATAATTGGGAGATAAGGTGTGGAGGCAAGGAATAGTGACTTTATTCAGAAAGCCAGGCATCTGAGAAGATGGCAGGCTAGTGCCCTAGAGTACCATCTTATCAGGGTCTGGATGCCAGTTTCTTTTATAGAACAGAGAGGGGGAGGAGGTGAGGAAGTAAAGTAAAAAGACCATAAATTTTGCAAAGTATCTGCTGGCTTGGCCAGCATCAGGGAGGGGATGTGTTAATTTCTTCTTTTCTGCAGTCATTCACAGGTGGGCAGGGTCAGAATGTCTCCCTGTGAGCTGAACAAAGGCACTTCAGTTTAACATTCAGGCAGAGGGGCAGGGTTCCCTGAGGCCGGCCACTATGTATGCTTACAGCTATAGACAGCATCCTTTTCGTGATTATAATAACAAAAGCAACGAAAAGCAAAGGTTAAGAGAAACAGATCCAACGTGGAGTCAGATTTTTGCTCTTCCCTTTTACACCAGCACAAGGCTCAGTACCTGTGAAATAGCAGCCTCCCCAGCCCAAACCCAAAGCGTGATAGGCCCTTCCCTCCTCCCTCCCTGGCACCAGCCCACATGCGGTTAAGGCCACTCTGCCACTGCTCTCCACGTGCGGCTGTGCTTAGCGCACCAGACTGGCCCTGTTGCCACTGCCCACCCACTGCACAAGTGGGCAGGCGGGAGCTCCACTCCGGGGACACCAGCTCCTGGGCCACCTCATTAGTCACGAACTGACTGGTGAAGCCAGCGGAGGGCTGAGCCCACAGCACCCAGGCCTCAGACAGTGATCCCAGTAATGGGTGTGTCACCCACCTCCGTGTGGCCACCGGGTCTCCACAGCTTGAGCACCTCACTCCACTAAGAGCTGGAGGACGACGTTGCTGGAGTAGCCCAGTACTTGTTCGGCCCCAGCTGCACACTGGTGTCACACCTTTCTACTCAAGGTGTAATGGTGGCGAGGCAAGCGCGAGCTATAGCAGCCCTGCTCAGCCATTGGTTGGTGCCTTAGTGGGCCCCTCCCTCACCCCTGTATATAAAAGGAGCCTGACTTCAGACTGAGGTAAAATGGTTTTTTGAGACACTAGTCTGCCATCTTCTCGGTCTGCTAGCTTTCCGATTAAAGTCATTATTCCTTGATCCAACAACTCATCTCCCAATTTATTGGCCTGTCATGTGGTGAGTGGAACAAGCTTGGGCTCAGTGACACCGGGGCCTTAAGAGCCTCAGCCTCATTCAATCACTAGGAACTAAGGAACAACACTCCACCAGCAACCCATGGAGTGGGACCAGGGACAGACTTCCGGCTCGTCTAGATGTGCCTGGGGCCACAGCGTGCAATGGCCACCTGCCATTTTTGACTCCTCCTGCTGAGTCCCTGGAGGGCTCTTCTGTCACCTTCCGTAGCCAGCTGTGGCTGGAAGTGGGTCCAACTGGCCCCTAAGCGAGGCTCTTCGTGGGAGCTCCAAGAATCCCTTTGCCGATGTAATGTTCCTGGAGTCGTTTCAGGGTCTCATCCTTTTCTGGAATCTTAGGTCAGCTCAGACAGGTCACTCCAGCAACACTTCCTTCCCACATTCTCTGAGGAAACGGTTTCTCCCTTTGAATGGTTCTTTATAGTCTTAGTGATAACCCGTTGCCTTCTTAAAACACCCCTGGGGGACTTCCCTGGTGGTGCAGTGGTTAGGGATCCACTTGCTAATGCAGGGGACACGGGTTCAAGCCCTGGTCCGGGAAGATCCCACATGCCGCGGAGCAACTAAGCCCATGTGCCACAACTACTGAGCCCGCGTGCCACAACTACTGAAGCCCGCATGCCTAGAGCCCGTGCTCCGCAACAAGATAAGCCACCGCAATGAGAAGCCCGCGCACCGCAATGAAGAGTAGCCCCGCTCGCTGCAACTAGAGAAAGCCCACGTGCAGCAATGAAGAGCCAACACAGCCAAAAACAAAAAACTTTAAAAAGCTTTAAAAAAAAAAAAAAAAAAAAAACACCCCTGCGATTGTAATAGAGCGGGCCAACGTGCAGCCCTTAGCACGCGGCTGTTGCTGGGCACGTTCCCGACAACCCATTACCATTAACGCAGGACAGTTAGAGAAGCAGTTAGAGGTCCTGCTCAGCCATTGGTTGGCGCCACAGTGGGCCCCTCCCCCAAGCGAACAACTGTCAATGAGCAACCTTAGTGGTCCCAGTCAGCCAACATTGGTGGAGCGGTGTTCGTCATGAGGAGAATGAGGTGAGAGGTGGATTCTAGACTACTCCCCAGGCAGCTTGCCTGGCCTCAGGGTGAGCTGGGGGGCCCAGGGAACAGGCTGGAGGCTGTGTCCTGCAGGGCTCCAGAGCCCTTGCCCAGGCCGCCCACTGGCAGGACCCAGGCCCTGAGGTGGCAGTGAACCTCTCCCCCATCCCTGCCTCTGCGATCTAATGGCAGCGGCAGTCTGCATGGGACTCAGTCTGTGGGACCTGGCCCCTGCCATTCGGGTGACCTGAGGAGCCTGAGGGCCAGTTGGGTCCAGGGCACCTGGCTCTGTCAGCTATGACAACTGGGCAGGGTCTGGGGACCTGGCCCTGAGGGAGTCGCCAACTGAGATCTGCCTCCTCTTAGGCAGGACCTGGACCTCGGAGGGTGTAAGCTGTGCCTTGGGACCTTGCTCTTTCTTGTCAGAACAGAGAATAACACTTGTTTGGTGGAGATTTACAGGAACATCATGACCTGACCATGACCTGACCTCAAGAACAAAGGATCTGACACCAAGAAGTTTGCAACAACTAACCACGCCCCTCCCTCACCTTTCCTATAAAAGGGCTTTGCTGAAAGCTTTCGGGGAGTTTGGGGTTTTTTAAGGCATGAGCCACCCATCTCATTGCATGGCCCTGCAATAAACATTTCTTTGTTCCAAACTCCAACGTATTGGTATTGTTTGGCCTCACTGTGTGTTGTGCCTGAATCCAGAGAAGTTAGGTGACCTGAAAGTCATCACTGAGTTAGAAAGGTAGGAGTTCTCATCCTGAGGGCCTTAATAATAATAAAAGTAGGCAAGACTTTGTCCTAAAGCCCCCCATGAGGTAGGTTCTATTAATGTACTCATTTTATGGTTGAAGAAACTGAAGCTTAGCTTAAGGGAAATGTCTGCTGTTACTCAGCTGCTTACTGTGGAAGAGCCAAAATTCCAGCACCAAGCTGTTTATTCCAAAACCTCATCCATTTAACCAGAATTGTACACAAAACATAAAACATCTGGGCTGATCTGCTATACTTTTTTTTTAAATATTTATTTATTTATTTATTTTTTGGCTGCATCCAGTCTTAGTTGCAGCACGTGGGCTCATCGTTGCAGCACATGGGCTTCTCTAGTTGTGGCCCACGTGCTCAGTAGTTGTGGCGCGTGGTCTTAGTTGCCCCATAGCACGTGGGATCTTAGTTCCCCGACCAGGGATCGAACCCACGTCGCCTGCGTTGGAAGGTGGATTCTTAACCACTGGAACACCAGAGAAGTCCCAATTAACCACAATTAACCAAGATTCATCTTTGTTGCCATTTCTAGTCTTTAAAATGTATTTTCCCCGTGGTAATGAGCTTATGAGCTTTCTCCTTTAAGCCATTAATGTGGTAAATTATTTATAAATTTCTAACATTGAACTATTTTTGCACTTGTGGAATGAAATTCACTTGCTGGTGATGGGTTATTCTTCTAATAGGTTAATAGGCTTCTATTTGTTCTATGCTTATGCTTGCTAATGAGAGGGCTTTTCCCTCTTCTCCTCTTTGTGTGTTAGAAAACAGTGAAGGCCAGTGAGCCCACTGCCTGACCTGAGAAAGGGAACACTGACAATAGTTCACATCTTCCTCTGTGCCCACCCCTATTCCAGCCCCCTACCCAACCCACTAGCATGAACCACTCTTCCGAATTTTATGATAATCATTCTCTATCACAAATACATGTCTTAGTCCATTTGCACTGCTCTAACAAAATACCACACTGGGTAGCTTATAACAACAGAAATGTATTACTCACAGTTCTCGAGGCCAGAAGTCCGAGATCCAAGCACCAGCATGGTGGAGTTTGGTGAGGGCCCTCTTCCGGGTTCATAGCTGGTGCCTTCTCTTTGCATCCCCACATGGTGGAAGGGACTGGGGAGCTCTCTGGAGACTCTTTTATAAGGGCACTAGTCCCACCCATGAGGGCTCCACCTCATGACCCAAGAATCTCCCAAAGGCCCCACCACCTAATACCATCACCTCTGGGGGTTAGGATTGCAACACATGAATTTTGGGAGGATGTTCAGATCATAGCAATGCATTTGCCTAAATGGCATAATTTATTGTTTAGTTCTAATTGTGTTTGAACTTTACAAAAAAAGGTATCAGGCTATATTTATGCTCTTGGAGTGTGTTACTAAGATTCACCTCTGTTCTTGCTTGTACGTCATTCATTTTCACTTCAATGTAACATTCTATCATGGGAATTGTGCCATGGTACATTCATTCATTCCTGTCTATGTGCACTTGTGCTGTTTCCAGGTTTTGGCTGATACAAACTGCTTTTCTGAATATACTGGTACGTGTCTCTTGGTATATGTACAAAGAGTTTGTCCTAGATTTATATGCAGAAGTAGAACTGGCCCCCTGGTGCTGTACTGGGGAGGGCAGCAAGATAGGGCATCCCCCCTTCTGGGTTCTGTGCAGGAGCACCCCTGGAGCCCTGAGGCCCCAGTTTCTGTGGAGGGGCAGGGGGTGGGATTGGGGTGGGGCAGGGAGGCTCTGGAGGGGGAGGGGCAGGGGAAGGGGGTAAGTAGGAGGATTGGGCAAGTGACTCAGCATCTGGTGAGGACGGGTGGTTGCATTCCTGTACATGAGACCTGAGAAGGCTGTGGGTGTATCTTTTTTTTTTTTTTTTTTTGGCTGCGTTGGGTCTTCATTGCTGCGTGCAGGCTTTTTCTAGTTGCAGTGAGCAGGGGCTACTCTTGGTTGCAGTGCGCAGGCTTCTCATGACCGTGGCTTCTCTTGTTGCGAAGCACAGGCTCTAGGCACGCGGGCTTCAGTAGTTGTGGAACGTGGGCTCAGTAGTTGTGGCTCGCAGGCTCTAGGGTGCAGGCTCAGTAGTTGTGACACGTGGGCTTAGTTGCTCCGCGGCATGTGGGATCTTCCTGATAGGGACAGATCTTCCTGAAAGGAACAAAGTAGGTGATTAAATCCCACTAGCGATTGTAAGTAGAAAAAATATGGAAGACCCCTGTAAGTTAATGATTACTCAAGAAAGCAGGTTTACTTAACGAAGGTTTACAAAACAAAGCAGGCTTGCCTAGCAACAAAACCATGCGACAGAAGCACAAGACATGCCCCCAAACAATAAAACAATCGTGGCATGAGACCCACATCCTGCCTAGTGAGCTCAGTAAGTCAACGATCCATAGGCATGCTCTCTCCACACACAAAAAACAATAATTTATGGAAAGGTGCTCATTGTACAGAGATCTGAAATAATTTTTACAGCCCTGGCTTGACCATGTAGGGACAAAAAAAACTCCCCTGCTGAACCTGGAGTAGGAGCTGATAATGGAAGCATGAAGTCTACTCAAGAATGAAGAAGAAAGCGGTCTTTCAGCCCCCACACTTTTCCTTTGATTATAAAACCATAACCCTCTAAGTTCTCGGGGTACGGCACCCTCTCACCCACCCACTTGTAAACCTCACAAGTGTCCTATTCTAGTAAACCACTTCTTATCTATCACTTTGTGTCTTGCTGAATTCTTTCTGCCCTGAGACATAAAGGACTGGGCTCTTCGGAGCCCCGCGAAACCACACCTATCTGTTCCATTCCCGGACCAGGGATCAAACCCGTGTCCCCTGCACTGGCAGGCGGATTCTTAACCACTACACCACCAGGGAAATCCTGTGGGTGTATCTTGTACAAATACAAAGACAGAAATATAAATCTTGAGCTGTGGAGGAAAGCCTGGGCCGGGTAAGTTTCTTGGAAATCCTCAGGTCATGGAAGGTCATGGAAGCTGTTTCTGCCTTTCTGGGTGCTGCAACTGTGCTTTGATTTTTCCTTTGTTTATTTTTTTCTTTTTATCATTCACTTTTTTTAAAAAAATAGATCTTTATTAGAGTATAATTGCTTCACAATACCATGTTAGTTTCTGTTGCACAACAGAGCAAATCAGCCATATGCATACACATGTCCCCATATCGCCTCGCTCTTGAGCCTCCCTCCCATCCACCCTCTCCCACCCCTCTAGGTCATCGCAAAGCACAGAGCTGATCTCCCTGTGCTATGCTGCTACTTCCCACCAGCCAACTGTTTTACATTCGGTAGTGTATATATGTCGATGCTACTCTCACTTTGCCCTAACTTTGCCCTCCCACCCCATGTCATCAAGTCCATTCGTTATGTCTACCTCTTTATTCTTGCCCTGCAACTAGGTTCATCAGTACCATTTTTTTTTTTTTTAGATTCCATATATATGCATTAGCATACGGTATTTGTTTTTCTCTTTCTGACTTGCTTCACTCTATGACAGACTCTATGTCCATCCACCTCACTACAAATAACTGAATTTTGTTTCTTTTTATGGCTGAGTAATATTCCATTGTATATATGTGCCACATCTTCTTTATCCATTCATCT
>NC_041232.1:2309118-2309947 GCF_002837175.3 Physeter macrocephalus | reverse complement strand
GATTGCTGGGTAATATGGTAGTTCTATTTTTAGTTTTTTAAAGAACCTCCATACTGTTTTCCATAGTGGTTGTATCAACTTACATTCCCACCAACAGTGCAGGAGGGTTCCCTTTTCACCACACTCTTTCCAGAATTTATTGTTTCTAGCTTTTTTGATAATGGCTATTCTGACTGGCATGAGGTGATACATCATTGTAGTTTTGATTTGCATTTCTCTAATAATTAGTGATGTTGAGTATAATTTCATGTGCCTCTTGGCCATCTGTATGTCTTTCTTGGTGAAATGTCTATTTAAGTCTTCTGCCCATTTTTTAACTGGATTTTTTGTTTTGTTTTTATTTATTTATGCTTTAAACATCTTTATTGGAGTATAATTGCTTTACAAAGGTGTGTTAGTTTCTGCTTTTTAACAAAGTGAATCAGTTATACATATACATATGTCCCCATATCTCTTCCTTCTTGCATCTCCCTCCCTCCCACCCTCCCTATCCCACCCCTCTAGGTGGTCACAAGGCACTGAGCTGATCTCCCTGTGCTATGTGGCTGCTTCCCACTAGCTATCTATTTTACATTTGGTAGTGTATATATGTCCATGCCACTCTCTCACTTTGTCCCATCTTACCCTTCCTCCTCCCCGTATTCTCAAGTCCATTCTCTAGTAAGTCTGCATCTTTATTCCCATCTTGACCCTAGGTTCTTCATGACCTTTTTTTTTAGATTCCATATATATGTGTTAGCATATGGTATTTGTTTTTCTCTTTCTGACTTACTTCACTCTGTATGACAGTCTCTAGGTCCATCCACCTCACTACAAATAACTCAGTTTC
>NC_041232.1:2304892-2306458 GCF_002837175.3 Physeter macrocephalus | reverse complement strand
TTCTCAAAGAACCAGCTTTTAGTTTTACTGATCTTTGCTATCATTTCCTTCATTTCTTTTTCATTTATTTCTGATCTGATCTTTATGATTTCTTTCCTTCTACTGACTTTGGGTTTTCTTTGTTCTTCTTTCTCTAGTTGTTTTAAGTGTAGGGTTAGATTGTTTATTTGAGATTTTTCTTGTTTCTTGAGGTGAGATTGAATTGCTATAAACTTCGCTCTTAGAACTGCTTTTGCTGCATCCCATAGTTTTTGGGTCATGATGTTTTCATTGTCATTTGTTTCTATGTATTTTTAAATTTCTTCTTTGATTTCTTCAGTGATCTCTTGGTTATTTAGTAGCACACTATTTAGCCTTCATTTATTTGTGTTCTTTACAGTTTTTTTCCTGTAATTAATTTCCAGTCTCATAGCGTTGTGGTTAGAAAAGAAGCTTGATACGATTTCAATTTCCTTAAGTTTTCCAGGGCTTGATTTGTGACCCAAGATGTGATCTATCCTGGAGAATGTTCCATGAGCACTTGAGAAGAAAGTGTATTCTGCCATTTTTGGGTGGAATGTCCTACAAATATCCATTAGATCTATCTGGTCTATTGTGTCATTTAAAGCTTGTGTTTCCTTATTTATTTTCTGTTTGGATGATCTGTTCATTGATGTAAGTGGGGTGTTAAAGTCCCCTACTATTATTGTGTTACTGTCGATTTCTCCTTTCATGGTTGTTAGCATTTGCCTTATGTATTGAAGTGTTCCTATGTTAAGTGCATAAACATTTATAATTGTTATATCTTCTTCTTGGATTGATCCTTGATCATTATGTAGTGTCCCTCATCTCTCTTAACATTCTTTAGTTTAAAGTCTATTTTATCTGATATGAGTATTGCTATTCCAGCTTTGTTTTGATTTCCATTTGCATGTAATATCTTTTTCCATCCCTTCACTTTCAGTCTGTATGTGTCCCTAGGTCTGAAGTGGGTCTCTTGTAGACAGCATATATATGGGTCTTGTTTTTGTATCCATTCAGCCAGTCTGTGTATTTTGGCTGGGGCATTTTACCCATTTACATTCAAGGTTATTATCAATATGTATGTTCCTATTACCATTTTCTTTATTGTTTTGGGTTTGTTCTTGTGGATCTTCTTCTTCTCTTGTGTTTCCTGCTTAGAGAAGTTCCTTAGCATTTGTTGTAAAGCTGGCTTGGTGGTGCTGAACTCTCTTAGCTTTTGTTTGTCTGAAAAGCTTTTGATTTCTCCATTGAATGTGAATGAGATCCTTGCTGGGTAGAGTAATCTTGGTTGTAGATTTTTCTCTTTCATCACTTTAAATATATCCTGCCACTCCCTTCTGGCCTGCAGAGTTGCCACTGAAAAATCAGCTGATAACCTTATGGGGATTCCTTTGTACGTTATTTTTTGTTTTTCCCTTGCTGCTTTTAATATTTTTTCTTTGAATTTAATTTTTGTTAGTTTGATTAATATGTGTCTTGGTGTGTTTTTCCTAGGGTTTATCCTGTATGAGACTCTCTGTGCTTCCTAGACTTGGGTGACTATTTCCTTTCCCATGTTAGGGA
>NC_041232.1:2272520-2304710 GCF_002837175.3 Physeter macrocephalus | reverse complement strand
CCTTTCTTTTTCTTTTCTTCTTCTGGGACCCCTATAATTCGAATGTTGGTGCATTTAGTGTTGTCCCAGAGGTCTCTGAGATTGTCTTCAATTCTTTTCATTCTCTTTTCTTTATTCTGCTCCTCGGCAATCATTTCCACCATTTTGTTTTCCAGTTCACTTATTTGTTCTTCTGCCTCAGTTATTCTGTTATTGATTCCTTCTAGTGTATTTTTCAGTTCAGTTATTGTGTTGTTCATCTTTGTTTGTTTGTTCTTTAGTTCTTCTAGATCTTTGTTAAACATTTCTTGTATTTTCTCAATCTGTGCTTCCATTCTATTTCCGATATTCTGGATCATCTTTACTATCATTACTCTGAATTCTTTTTCAGGAAGATTGCCTATTTCCTCTTCACTTATTTGGTCTTGTAGGTTTTTACCTTGCTCCTTCATCTGTGACATATTTTTTTGCCATATCTTTTTTTTTTTTTTTTTTTAATGAGTGGGATTGTGTTCCTGCTTTACTGGTTGTTTGGCCTGAGGCTTCCAACACTGGAGTTTGTAGGCTATTGGGTAGAGCTGGGTCTTGGTGCTGAGAGGAGGACTTCCATGAGACCTCACTCCAATGAATAGTCCCTGGGGTCCAAGGTTCTCTGTTAGTCCAGTGGTTTGGACTCAGGGCTCCCACTGCAGGAGTTTTGGCCTGACCCCAGGCTCGGGAACCAAGATCCCGAAAGCCGCGTGGGGTGGCAAAAAAACAAAACAAAACAAAACAAAGTAAAAAATAAAATAAGACTGGGAAACTAACAGATATGTTAAAAAGAACGTAAAAATAAAAATAGAGGTGAATCAACAACCGGAAGGTACATCAGTACCACAATAGTAAAAAAGAGGAGGAGGGAAAAGGAAAAAAAAAAAAGAAAGGGGAGGAAAGGCCTTGGCTGTGGAGGGCGGGGCCTAAGCAAGGGCTAGGTTTGGGCGGTTGGCAGGGCCAATACTCAGGACCCACAGGGCTGGAAAATGCCCTGGGAGCTGTGGGGGACGGGGCTTAGGCTCAAGGAACAGAAGGGGCCCAGGTGTGCCCCCCATCCCTGGTCTCAGAGGGCAGAGGACCTCACCTGGGAGCCCAGCAGTCTTCCTGGACTCGAGTGAGAGGGACAAACGCCCTCCTTTACTCTCCTGATCCTCTGGTCTGGGGTCTGGGAGGGCCCCTCCTCCCTGCCTCTCCTGATCTCCCCAGCCTCAGGACCGCTGATCCTGCCTGGCCTTCACTTCTCCTCCCCCCTCAGCCCTCCTATGTCCTACTGGTTCACTCTGGGGTTCTTCCCGTCTCCTTGGGTGTCAGAGTCCCCCACCAGCAGCCGGCAGGTGCCCTAGTTGTGGGGAGACGCTAACTCCGCGTCTTCCCACACTGCCATCTTGACTCTGCCTTCCATTTATTTCTGATAAAATAATTTGTCTCTCTGTTCTTTTGGGTGTGGAATCCGTGTCCTCCCATCCCCCACCCCCTGCATCACCAGGGAGCCTGAGATATTGGCAGTCAGGAAACCTGGGGGCTGGTTGATCAGGCCCCAGGGACAGCCCCACCAGGCCCCTGATGCCCCAGGGCATGGGCCTGGACTCTGCCACTGCTCTGCCCCAGGCCCATGCCAACCCATAGAATAACACCCAGTGACATCCTCAGACGGAAATGGACAGTTGGGTTGGAAATGGGAAAAGATGGAGAACAACCCAGTCCAGGGGAGGGTGAGACTTAAAGGAATAACATTAATAAATTTACTCCCATAAAATTGACCACAAAGATGAAATAGACAAATTCCTTGGAAATCAGTTTCCCAAAAGAAACAGAAGAATACATAGTAAATCTAAAATGTCCTATATCTGCTAAAGAAACAGAATCTCTGGGACTTTCCTGGTGGCGCAGTGGTTAAGAATTTGCCTGCCAATGCAGGGGACTATGGGTTCCAGCCCTGGTCTGGGAAGATCCCACATGCTGCGGCGCAACTAAGCTCATGGGCCACAACTACTGAGCCCGTGTACCACAACTACTGAAGCCCGCGCACCTAGAGCCTGTGCTCCACAACAAGAGAAGTCACCGCAATGAGAAGCCCATGCATCACAACAAAGATTAGCCCCCGCCCGCCGCAACTAGGGAAAGCACACGTGCAGCAACGAAGACCCAATGCAGCCAAAAGTAAGTAAGTAAATAAATAAATAAATAAGCGAAAAATATTTTTTTAAAAAGAAATAGAATCTCTAAATTTTTCAGTTTTCCCCCCAAGAAAGCCCCATGTCTAGATGGCTTCCCTATGAATTTCCCTAAGCTCACCTTTCCCCGGCTCACCTGCCCCCCCAGTGAAGAGGGGAGGTCCTTTCTGTGCAGATCAGCTCCCCTCTTTAGCGCCGGGCCCGCCCTCCCTGCATTCTGTCAAGATGGCCCCGTGAAGGGTGGCCTGGGCAGGCACTGGAAGGCAGCGCTGGGCCCCTGGGGCACTGAGCACCGGGAGGCAGGAGATGGTGCCCCTGTGCAATGGCCTCCGCATCTCTCAGGGACGTGCCCACAGCGCCCCCTGATGCTTACCAAAAGGTATTACAGGCACTGCCTGCTGACTCCAGCCTTCCCTGACCCTGAATCCACACACACACACACACACACACACACACACACACACACACACACGGCAAATCCAACCCTTAACAGGAGCGTTTAGGAGGGAGTACCTATTAGTAATGTTCCTTGTCGGAGGGATAAATTAGGAGTTTGGGATTAACATATATACACTACTATATATAAAATAGATAAATGACAAGGACCTACTGCATAACACAGGGAACTATATTCAGTATCTTGTAATAACCTATAATGGAAAAGAATCTGAAAAAGAATATATATAGGTTCAGCCAAACTGACTTCCAAGTATAAAAGTCACAGTGGTTTATGGTATATCAATATACCATAGTTAGCCACGAAGGCAAACATGCATGTGGAGCTGCCATAAGTAAGACCTGAGCACAAGAAACAGGAAAATGCCTTCTGGGATTCAGCTACCTAGTTTTGAAACTTGGCTCTGTCATTTACACCTGTGTGACCTGTTTCCTCATAAAATCAAGATAATAACAATATCTAGTCCCTAATGTTGCAACGAGAATCAAATGCGTTAAAAATAGAGATGTGCCTAGAACAGAGTAAGCATGGGGTGGTGTTGACTTTTTTGTTTTTGACCGTGCTGCGATCCTAGTTCCCCCACCAGGGATTGAACCTGCGCCGCCCACGTTGGAAGCACAGAGTCTTAACCACTGGACTGCCAGGGAATTCCTGGTGTAGACTATTAACAGAACTATGAAGATCGTGGTCCAGCCTGTGCCCAATCAGAGAGAAGAGAGACCCAGGAGCTCTCAGCCATATCATCCACCACACCCAGCACCTATGCATAAGTAAGGAGGGTCTAAGGGTCCCTCTGACTCTGAGTCATTTGTCCACGTAAAGGTCACCAGGACAGCCTGACGGCAGCTCCCTGGGAAGTCTGTGGGAAGGACTCAGCTGCAGGGCTGCGCAGGCACAGAGCACAGGCCAGCTGCAGTTTCTCAGCACTGATGGAGAGCCCCAGGCTTCCAGAGCCGACCACTCAGCGCCCCCTGTGGGTCCAGGCCTCAAGTCCTTCCCCCTGCTCTGCAGAATGAACGCCTGAGCTGGGTTAAATGATGGAGGAGCTCTGGTTTTGCCTCTCTGCCAACTGGTGGCACCCGGGATCCAACATTAGCCCTGGACTCCTTAAGTAGGGGCTGTGTGGAGACAGACTGTAGGGTAGCAGGGTGGGGGCCAGGAGAGAGATGGATCAGGATGGTGGCAGCCAAGGCAGGGATGATTGATAGGATCTCAAATATATTTTGAACATAATGATAGATAACGGGTGAGAAAAAGAGAGGAATCCAGGATGCCTGCAGGCACTGGGCTTGAGCAACCAGGACGATGGAGTTGCCATTTTGGAGATGGAGAACCTACCAAGGAATGGGTTTGCACCAGGAGTTCTGTTTTGAAAGTGAAATCTCACCGTGACTCAATTTTTTGGCATTTCTCAATCTTAATTTGACTGTAGAATTTTTCTTTTTCCAGACTATAAGGGCTAGTCTTTCAATAAAGGCAAGTTGGGGGAAATGTCTAAGGTAGCAAAGGAATTGTGTGCACGCTATTATTTAAAAGATATTAAAATAAAGCCACGAAAATTATTTTAAACCTTCCATAAACCTATTGCTATAACACAAAAAATTACTTTTATTTTCCAATTCATCTTCCAGATATGTTTTACATAGTTCATTCACTCATCCCACAAATGTTTATAGCATTGAAAGAAGGCTGCTATACATGCATCTGTAGTTTTTAGTTTAAAAAAGCAGTATATATGTTTTCATGCTTAACATCCAGTTTTCATCTTTGTAGGTAATTATTATTGCCTCCCCGCGGCGAGGAAGAACGGGGTGGAGGGCTTGGGGACCTCGGCCAGGGTGGGGTTTGGGGACCTCTGCGGACCCAGGCGGGGAGGGGTCGGGTGGGGTTTGGGGACCCGTGTGGCCCCCGCGTGCTAGGGCCGACTGGAAGACGTGCCCCGGAACGCGCGAGCCTCGGAACCTGTGGACGCAGGCGTGCGGCGCCGGAGGGCAGAGGGGGATGCCGTCCGCAGACGGACCCGGAAGCAGGTCGCCTCCGGCCGCCGGGAGCGGGAGGCGGAACGGAGCGGGACACGGGACGCTGGTGAGCTGCGAACGGCGAGCAGCGGGCGGCGGGCGGCTCGGGGTGTGGGCCCAGCCCCGCCGTTGGGAGCCGGTCCCGGCCGGGCTCTGCTTTCTCGGCGCCTCCTCCCTGGCCAGTGGGTTCGGGGAGTGACCGGAGGGAGCAGGCGCTGCCGCTGGAGCTCCTCCGCGCCGAGTTCCCCGCAGCCCCCCAAGGCGGGGTCCGCGTCGCAGGCGGGGACACAGGCCGCGCCGCGTCGGGCAGGGTCGGGGTCCAGGCGTTGCCCGCCGCCCCCGGCCCGGTCCGGTCTGGAGGGCGCCGGGGTGTGTTTTTCTGAGTAGTTGGTGTAGACGCGGGGGGTGGGGTGCGGAGGGCACTTTTGTGGACAAATTAGCTGGAATCCTGGGAAGTATTTTCTCACAGTGGCCTCGTCTTCCTTCTTTGTCGCTCAGCGTGTGAGAACAGGACGTGAGAAAGTCACCCCAACGCGGGCTTGGTGGCCAGCGAGCCATGGAGTCCCTAGAGACTTGCTAAAGATCACTGACACTAGTCTGTATCGTTCTGAACCTCAGTCTACCTAGAGTTTAAAAAGTTACAGCACAGGCTTCGTAGGGTTGCCAGCAAGATTAAACTAAGTAGCGTTTACAGCTGTAGCGTGCCTGCAAAGGAGGAGCTTAAGAAAGGGTTCTTTCCCTGACTCCATAGGTGTTTGCTAAAGTCACTAAGGTGGGAAATCCTAGGCCTGTAAATCCCGTGCGGACCACTGCTAGGCCTCCACTCCCAAGCTGAATCCACCTGTCCATAAGACACTGACATGGAAGGACTTTATCCACTTTGTCTCCGAAGGACACGTATCGCTGGTGAGTTGACAGGCTAATAACAGGCTAACCTCTGTTCTCCATGACTTTCAGCCCTCTTAATTACAGCCCTAATTTGGGGTGTTTGCTGTCAACATCCTCTTAGCACTTGCTAATCTCCCTTTTTGAAATAAGGGGACAAACTTCAGGCTCGGAGCTTTGGCAGGCAACAAGATCAAACTTGACAGACCATGTAGGTTACTGGAAAGAATCTAGTTCTGGTTATTGATTACAGGCTTTCAGCTCCTAAGAGGCTATGAAATTTCCCTTTTTTATATATTTAAGCTTTTTCTTCAAGGCAGAAACTTAAGTGAATAATAATGTTGGTAAGGCAGAGGTATTAAGATGGTGTATAAATGAAGTTTGCAAGCCACTGCTCTCAGCCTCTGTTCTCATTGGCTTCCATTTTGAAATTGGAGATGTGCCTTAATGGAAAAATAGGGAGGCCCCAAGATTATCACAGGCAATTAATCAGTTAAGACTGCCAAAATCTTTTAAAAGGTGGAACCTGGTGCGGTTTAAAAAGAAAAAAGAAAAGAAAAAGAAAGTACCTGGCTGGAAGTAAGGAAGCATGAGTTTCAGCCCCAACGTGGTAAATTTCCCAGCTTACCTTTGGAAAATCGCTCTCTCTGGGTCTTAGTTTGTTCTCTCTTGAGATGGTTGTACTGGATCATCACCAAGACTCCTTCCCCCAGGATTCCATGATTCCATATCCTTAAAGAAACTGATTTTTTCCCCTAATAAAGCAGTGGTACTCAGGAGGTTACAAAGTATTCATGCAGTAGTGGTGTATAAACTGTTAAACCAGAACCCCTGTTTCTTTAGAGCCAGAGCTGCTAGAGACAGGCCACATATCAACTGTGGAATAGCAACTACACAGTGACAGGTGGACAGGTGCTCTGAAATTGGGACTGTTGCTGATGTTACTTTTGTGACTGTCCAATTGTATCCCTTTTCCTGGATAAATGAGGTAATCCCTTTGAAGATGCTAGGGCAAAATGTTTGTCTTTAAAGGGATCTTTACAGAAGAATATGTTAATTATTTACTGGAAGAGTATTTAGGATCCTTAGGTATGAAGGGGAGTAGCGAAGATGTAAAACTTCCAGAAACACCATGGAAAAAAGAACACTGAGGGGCTTCCCTGGTGGCGCAGTGGTTAGGAATCCACCTGCCAATGCAGAGGACACGGGTTCGAGCCCTGGTCCGGGAAGTTCCACATGCTGCGGAGCAACTAAGCCCAAGTGCCGCAACTACTGAGCCTGTGCTCTAGAGCCCGCGAGCCACAACTACTGAGCCCACGTGCCACAACTACTGAAGCCCGCGCGCCTAGAGTCCGTGCTCCGTGACAGAAGCCACCGCAGTGAGAAGCCTGAGCACCGCAATGAAGAGTAGCCCCCACTCACTGCAACTAGAGAAAGCCTGCACGCAGCAACGAAGACCCAACGCAGCCAAAAATAAATAATTTTTTTTAAAAAAGGAAAAAGAACATTGAGTAGGTGAAATGTTTGCAGTGCTCTTACAGATTGTAAGTCAGTTTTTCAATTTTAGACATCAAAGAAAGTATTTTTATTATTCACTTTGTAGGTAAAATTGCTCTTTTATTTATTCAGTCAGTATTTGCTCATCATCTGTTACTTGTCATTAGAGTAACAGCCCTGTCCTCTTGGAGTTTACGTACGTTCTAGGAACTGTGAGACAAAAAAATAAATACGTAGCTGGAGAGGCTCTCGGGTATAGTGGTCGGTGCTGTAGGGAAGCAAAGCAGGGCTACCGCTCTGCCCAGGATGCTCACAGAGGCTGGACAGGTTGAGGGCTGCGCATGTGTGTTTAGGTCCTGCCGCTTGATCTCTGGTCTTCCCGACCCTACGATTCCTGCCGTGGGACAGCACGGCACCCCAACCAAGGGCACTGGCAGGACAATTACACCATAATTGCTGCCTGCTCTTGTGACACAGAAGTGAGAAAACCTAAGGGAACGTTTTAGGATAAGTCCTTCCTACTTTGGAAGGGATGGGAAACTCCCTTTGCTGCCAGTTTCCCCTTCTGGCCTCTGGTTTCTGTGGGTGAGGGAAGGGGAGTCCCTGGGCCGCCTTGAAACTCTGCCCCCGGACACTGCACAGGTCATGCCTGCCCTGTGCCGCCCCTGCTCTGCCCCTCATGGCACAGGGCGACACACTGAGCGTGCAGTGGGTTCTCTGTAAGTCATGTGGGATCTCTGAGCTCGTCCCTGGATGTGGGGCTGCTACGGCCACACGCTCGTAGTTTTGAGAGATGTCATCAAGTCGCTCTGGTCAAATTCTACCAGCCACATCCGGGTCTGCCTGCCCTCCAGCCCCACCACCTGCAACCCTTGCTGGTGACATAAGTACAGGCCCGTTCTAGCTGTACTTTGCTTGGGGGAATGTTCTGGACATCAGGTCATACCGTGAAGGGCTAATTTCCTCATTATCTAAACAACTCCTAAAACAAGACAGCAACCCTCTTGGAAAAAATGGGTACAAATGTGAATAAACAGCTCACAGAAAAGGATCCATCCTGTCTTTCCCTAAAAGAGGGAGAACCCTTTAAAGAAGAGTTAGTGCCCGAGCCAGGCCTTTGACGGTAGATCTGCCTTCCCCAGGATCCATGGAACATTCCAGGCAAACATGTATTTTTTTTTCTTTAGACGACAATGTCCAATTTAACTGGCCAGACCCTGGCCTGCAAAGTGAGAGGTGGGGCAGGGCAAGTGGGGAGGTAGGTCAGAGCCTTTTGCGAAGGGTCTCTCGAGCTCTGCTGGGAGCTGGATCTCCTGGCCAGTGGGTCTCAGCCCAGTTGGGAGTCAGGAGGACATGGGTGCCCAGCCTGGGCATCTGCATTGGGTAAAGTGCCCAGGGCACCCTCATGCTCAGCCAAGGTGAGGATGCCGTCTCAGCCCTGGGGGTAAACGACGGCTCTACGGGAGGGGGGCCAGGCCCAAAGGCCCCCAGGGCTTCCTAGCGTGTATTTGGGGACAAAATCAGCCTGGGGTCATGGGGCCACCTCATCTTTTCAAGCAAAGCTGTGGTCCCGATCCGGTTCAGTTGCCCTAGGCAGTTGTCTGTCAGGTGCCTTCAGGTTTCCCTGAGTTTCTTTTTCTTGCCTCGGGTTTGTTTTGTTGTTTAAAGTGAGAGGTTCCACTGGAAGCATCGTTGTTTTCTGCGTGTCTTTTCTCTTAGGAGTTGGCATGGCAGCAGCTTGACGCTGCCCTAGGGCAGTGTGTGAGCTGTTTCACTGCCATTTCCCTGAGAGCAGAGTGAGGCAGAGTGCTGGTAGCCTGAGACAAGATGAAGACGGTGCTCATGGTGGCTGAGAAGCCGTCCTTGGCCCAGTCCATCGCCAGAATCCTCTCTCGAGGTAGGAGGGCAGCCCCAGCGCTCTCAAAGGCTTTGATCTGTGAACGTGGGTGTTCCTGCTCTGCAGGTCAATCCTTTCTTCTTCCTAAGCAACCCCAGCCAGCTGGAGTCAAGTCTGTTCAGGACAGCAGGCGTGGATGAAGCCCTCCATCACTTAGTCACTTAGTCCTTGTGGGGTGCGATTACTGCCACGCTGAGCGTGAACCGGGGCTCCCACAAGGTGCAGGCGCAGCTGGCAGCACATGGCAGGCAGGCCACTGGACAAGTGCTGTGCCGGGCAGGGTGGTCGGTCACAAGCAGCAGAAACGAGCCCTGCTAACTTGTGCAGAAAGAGTCCACTGGAAGGACCCCACCCGGCCTAATCTAATGAGGCCATGCCATGGGCATCGGCACCACCACCCTGTGGTTGCCCCGCTGCAGCTGCACCCACGCCTCTCACGCCACTTGATGGTGCCACGAGGCTGAGCCGTGCCCCTGAGACCCCAGGGCACTGGGAAAGAGAACACCTGCCCTTGCCCCACCCTAGCCCCTGGGTGGTTGGTGGGTGCTGGGGACCCAGAGATGGCAGGTGTCCACCTTGACCTCCCCTCAGTCCAGCCGCTGAAGGAAGAGGAGACCCCAGGGCAGCAGGCTGAGAAGTCATCTGAAGGGGAGGGGAGACCCTGGAAGTGCCCTGTCCCCAGAGGCCGAGAAAGTTCAGGGAAGGGGCCATCGGTTGGGAGTGGAGAGGTCACCCTGGAGCTCGATAGTTAGGGGGTCTCTGGGGAACCTCTGAGTAGGGTTTGAAAGGGGCAGAAATCAGATTCAGGAGTGAACATAAATGCAGAGAACAACCCGAGAGTGTCTGCTCTTGAGCGTCCAGAGGGGGCGCTCCCGGCCCCCACACACACCCAGCTCTGCGTGTTTCCCCTGAGAGCCGCTAGATCTCTCAGCACCCGGTGACTGCCGCGGCCTGAGGAATGTTGTCACTGACCGCTGTGGGGAGGGGACCCCGGCCCTCCAAGAGGCAGCGTCAGGGCCCCGGGTCCCCGCATGGCTGTGCTTCTCCTGCAGGGAGCATGTCCTCACGCAAAGGGCTGAACGGGACGTGCTCAGTGCACGAGTACACCGGGACCTTCACTGGCCAGCTGGTCCGCTTCAAGATGACGTCCGTCTGTGGTCATGTGATGACCCTGGACTTCCTGGGTGAGCCCCTGCCCCCTTGCCCACCTTCCATTGCACTGAGGAGCCCTGCCTAGTGCTGCCCAGGGTCCAGCTGGAGCCCAGGGAAGGCTCTGGGCAGAGAGGTTTGTCCAGAACCCATGAGTCCTGAGGCCAGCAGACTGTGGAGAGCTGACCTGGGGTCCCTGTCCCAGTGGTGCCCCTTGGTCACTGCGTGTCCTGCACCTTCCTGTGCAGAGTGGAGGCAGTGGTCCCCACCTGAGCAGGGGCCTGGCCCGTGCAGGCATTCCACAGAGGGCTGCTGCCCCTCCGAGTATGACCTTTGTCCCGCAGTCAGTCAGTGGTGATTGGAAGGCCAGCATCAGTGACACAGTGGGGCTGGGTGCAGGGTCGCAGTTGATGTGGGTCCGACCTGGGCTCTGACCCTCGCTCCACAGCAGCTGGGCCTCCATGCATTTCTGCTTCTTGTGTGTGAAGGGTCTGAGATCAGTGCCATCGCCTCCCAGGACTGTTTGAGGCCCCAGTGGGGCGGGAGGTGCAGCACTGAGCGCGGGCCGCTCACAGCAGAGCCTCAGCAGTTCTTGCTCCCCTTGTGGCAGGACATTCGGACCCTGAAGTCAGGGAGCTGGGGCTTGAACTTGGCTGTGTCTGACCAGCGAGGCCTAGAAGGAAGCCTACAGGCTGGGCACATGAGGCCCGAACGCCAAGTAGAGAAGTGTGGGGGATGCGCTGGACGGGGGGCCTGAGGACACTGAGGCCCCCCCGGGATCCGCTGAGCACCTGTCAGGGGCCGGCCAAGTGCTGGGTGGGGAGAGGGTACAGAAACCAGCTGGAGGAGGAGACAGGGCATGAGTGGCAGTGAGATCACCAGGAGCGGTGCCCCCAGCCACGGGGAACATCCGGGAGCAGCTCCCACATGCGGCTCAAGTGTGTTGTTGGCTCACAGCTCAGGCGAAGGGAGCCCCTGCTCTGGGCAAAGGGTTCTCCGAGCCTCCCCCTCCCCACCCTCCTCCTGGGGTTCAAGTCCCGGGAAGCGTGAAGTGTGATTCGGATGTCCAATGCCTGTGTTTGTAGGAAAGTACAACAAGTGGGACAAGGTGGACCCCGCTGAGCTGTTCAGCCAGGCCCCGACGGAGAAGAAGGAGGCCAACCCCAAGCTGAACATGGTGAAGTTCCTGCAGGTGCGTCCTGAGCGTGAGGGAGCACCCCCAGCCCGCCTCCCCAGGTGCCCTTAGGCCCACTCCTCCCCCACAGTCAGCCTGGGCTCCCCGGCACCCGGGGCAACATCCTGCTTTTAAAATAGTTTGGTGGTGGTGATTTCCTAATTTTAAAACAAATGCATACATGTGATGAAAATTAGAAAATACAAGTAAGTAAAAAGAAGAAAAATTAATTATAATCTCACTATCCAAGGCAACTACTATTAATACTTAGTTATTTCATTTTAGCTTTTTTTAAAATGTGGTTTTGGAGGTTAAGATCACGTGGCATTTATAACTTTTTTGTCCAAAAAACAGCAGTTCTGAACTAAATTCTCTGCTGAGAGGCTAAGCCAGCCTGACTGTAGCCAGCTCCTTGGCTCAGCCTGGGCCCTGCCCTGGGCTCCAGGGCTCAGGGTGATCAGGGGCTGGGCTCTGCTCCGCCAGCTGGGCGGGGGCGCCATAGGCAGGCACTGGGGGCCGAGGCAGGTGTGATTCCCCATGTGCTGTGCTCAGGTGGAGGGCAAAGGCTGTGACTACATCGTACTGTGGCTGGACTGTGACAAGGAGGGAGAGAACATCTGCTTCGAGGTGAGGGGGCTGGGGGTCCATACATCGGCCTTCCCGCCGCTGTCATGCCACTCCTGGGGCTGACACTGCCAGGGAAACCACGGCACCGGCTTAAATTCTGGTGATTCTGTAGATATTTTAAGATGCACGGGCTCTGCCCAGGGAAGGGAGTGTCCCTTTGCCTGAAGGGCACATTGTGGGGAAGCCGGGGCAGGATTTCCTAGATGGAGGACTGCCTGGAGGAGAGGGTGGGTTCTGAGCATTGCACCCTCCCAGCGCCATGCAGGGACCTTCAGCCAGTGCTGCCTGACACACTTTCACATACCTCCTTCTTCTCCCCCCGCCCCCCAAGCTGTGCCCTCCCGCCTCCCGTCTCCTCCAGCCCCCAGGCACCTCCCCCCTCAGGCTGGAAGCAGGTGGCAGCTCCCAGGCCTGCCTCCCGCAGGAGTCCCTCAGGCTGGAACACCCCAGCTCTCACCTGGGACCTGGCACCTCAGGAAACTGTTCCCAGACACCCCTCTCCCGACCCCTCCCCTGCAGGGCTGCTCTCCCCAGGGACCTTTGCGTCTGGGGTGGAGAATGTTGGCAGCTCACGGGCTTTCTCCCCTCAGAAACGGAGCCACTCCCTCCCCATAAGGAAGCTGCATGGCCAGGCTCCAGCGGCGACTCCCCTCCCGCTGCACTGCCTTCACTAACTCTTAGTGAGTCTGGGCTCCAGGCCCCCCAGGTTCCCCACCCTGCTCTAGCCCTGAGATGCACCGGCCCCCACTCCTATCCACTGCGTTTTCTTCTTTTCCCTTCTCTGTGTTTCCTCCAGTCTCTGGAAAGTCTCCCAAATCCCCTCGGCCCCCCCAACACCCCCTCCTCTAGAAGGTGGGAAAGTGAGTGGAGCGGGGTGGACTTGGAGGCTGGGGTCCCTTGTGTCCCCGGCAGTAGCACCTCCTGGTTCAGGGGTGGAAACCACTGTAGGAAGAGAGGGGGCGGCAGTAGAAAGGGGGTTTGAACACAGCGGTGGACAGAAGGAAAGGAAGCACATGGCAGGAGGCCCGTGGAGACTGAGGCTCCGGGAGGAGAGGGCAGTGGAGGGGGCCTGGCGCCCAGGTGAGGTGAGGTGTGGGCGTTACAGCCAGCCACCTCCCCAGGTCTTGGACGCGGTGCTGCCCGTCATGAATCAGGCCCACAGTGGCGAGAAGACAGTGTTCCGGGCCCGGTTCAGCTCCATCACAGACACAGACATCTGCACTGCCATGGTCCGCCTGGGTGAGCCTGACCACAACGAGGCGCTCTCAGTGGACGCGCGGCAGGAGCTGGACCTGCGCATCGGCTGCGCCTTCACCAGGTGCTGCCCGCCCCCTGGCCAGGCCACTGCCTCGCCTGGCTCCCGGCCTCCCCCGAGGCCTGGTCAGCGACAGGAGATTGTCAGCATTTTTAAATCCCCAAGAAAACTGTCTCTTTAGCTGACGCAGACTTCAGAGGTCCCCTCTCGACAAGCAGGGTGGGCAGGTCTTGAGGGGGTGGAGGGGCACGGAATAAAATAGGGCTTCCGGCCAGGGTGGACAGAGCCTCTGCTCGTCCCTTTCCATCTTTTGAGCAGGGAGTGGTTGCCTTGGCCTCCTCCCACACTCGCCAGCCAGCCTCCTGCCCGACTCCCACGGGCAGCTAACGATGGTATTTGAGTGAATGTGTGACCAAAATGTCCTCCTCTCCCCCCACCCCCCTTTATAGGTTTCAGACTAAATACTTCCAGGGGAAATACGGCAACCTAGACAGCTCGCTCATCTCCTTCGGGCCATGCCAGACCCCCACGCTGGGCTTCTGCGTGGAGAGACATGATAAAATCCAGTCCTTCAAACCGGAGACCTACTGGGTGCTGCAGGCCAAGGTTCACTTCCTGTTCATGCTGGGTCTTTCCGGGTTTGGGTATGGATTCTGAGAGCCTGCATCATCATTGTCGTAGTCCCCAGGCCAAGGGCACAGCTGTGGGTGGCTGTCCCACCAGGAAGTGGTTGCGGGTGCCCAGGGAACGGCCCCCAGCCTTCGTGGAGGCCGCAGGACAAGGCCAGGCCTGGACGCTCTGGCAGCTCAGGGTGAGGTCACCCGCCAGGCCCACGGTTGGGCTGGTCAGGTCCAAGGACTGGACTGAGGGCCACGGGCTGCTGACTTTCGAGCTTCTAAGAAGTCTTGGAACCCCTGCTCCAAGTAAAAAGGAAGGTTTTTGTAAGATTTAGAGCATAATACAGAGCTGCTTCAGTCAACACAGGGCTGGGGTCTCCTAGGTGGGGCCACATCTAGTGCCAGCGGGGCTTATGGTATGAGAGATGGGGGCCCCAACGCTCCCTAAGGACACCTCAGCCTCGGCTTAGGGCTCCCCTCCTGAGGCCATCTGGCTGATCTCAGCAAGGAGGCCTCATGTCAGAGCAGCCTCCACTTGGGGAGGGGCTGGGCCTCAACCTGCACACCTGCGGCTATGCGCCTGAACAGGTACAGCCGAGAGACTTTAGAGGCAGGGCCCAGGTGAGGACCAGCTCTGTCTGCCCCGATTCTCCCTGCTGGCACTGGCTCACCTGGATGCTTTCTCTCCCGGGCTCTCCTGTTCCCCTCCTGCAGGTGGACGCCGATAAGGACCGATCCCTCCTTTTGGACTGGGACCGAGTACGCGTGTTCGACCGGGAGATCGCACAGATGTTCCTGAACATGACCAAGCTGGAGAAGGAGGCCCAGGTGGGCTGCTCCACCCACGTCAGTCCCATCTGCCTTGGGGGGGCCTCGGAAGAGTCTGCTGACCTAGGCTCATATCTTTCTCTGCCTTTCTGGAACACAGACACTTTTTAGACAGAAGAATGGTTACTCACGACACGCTCCCCCTAAGAAACTCCTGCCCAGGCCATAGCTGCCCTGCACCACGTGCCTGCTCTGAGCCCTCCACGTGCCCTGTGGGTATTACCTCTTTTGGGGGGATTCCACCCATATGTCCCTTTTCTGTGACACCTCAGGCTAATAACTAGAGGCCCATACGCACATCAAGAACCCGCCCAGGTCCCACAGCCAGCATGGGCATCTCTGGGTCATCAGCTTTCGTGGCCTTCATGTGCTACGTTTCTTACTCAGGTTTTCACGAATTGGAAAGCATGGGCTGCGTGGCTGTTAGGAAGAGGTTGATGCCACCTGGCAACTGGCTGGCCGCATGGGTGGGGGCATGTCCGTGGCTGTGGCAGCTTATGCCTTGCAGTCGTGACGGCCCCCATGGTCACTGAGGCTCGCCCGGCCTCCTTCAGCGGCCTTCTCTCGTCCTTCCTGAACCTTCCTGGGCGTCCCCTTGCCCAGGGCAGTTGACTCAGGCTCCAGAGCTTCCCCTAAAGCTGCCCCGTGCTTCTACCCGCAATGGCCACCCCGTCTGAGTGCCCCCTCCCCCCACCCAGAATCCAAGCTGCCCCTGCTGCACAGACACCACTTGGCCTCAGTGTTTAGCCCCACGTCTGTCCAGAATTCAGGGGGCGCGGCCCTGGCCAGGTCCACGTGAGGTTAGCAGGGGCGAGGGGTGGCGGTTGAGAGGTTTGGATTGTTTTTGCCACAGACAAAGCGGTCATCTCTTCTGACAGCTGCTCAGCCCAGAGGCTGACGGTGGTTACTCACCACCGTTTTCCTTAAAGTGCGTGGTATTTACCAAGTTCCAAAGTGGTTACCCACTTTTAGAAGTTAGGAGAGTCCACATAAAAAATCCCAATTTCCAGCTTCTCCTGACAAATTGGCAGGTGTAGGAACACTAGTGGGCGTAGTGAGGGGTAAGCAGCTGCCCCTGCGATGAGCCCTCACCCCACGGTCCCCTGGGCCCCCTGCCACCACCGTGGCCTGGCAGACACTGGCTCCTGTTGGGTTTCAAATATGCAGCCCCTTCTCCTGATTCTTCCTCTTTTCTCCAGGTTTTCTGTTTCCCTGGAAAAGAATTTTCTTTCATTTTCCCTCCTTGGGCCTGAACACATGTTCATTCAAGTCCTGAGTCCGCTGTGAAGAGAACTGGAGAAGCTGGGAGGGTAAAAGAGTCTAGACTCTTGGCCACATGTCCTGAGCCTGTCATGGCGTCTCCCTGCACCCATGCGTGAATCTGTTCTGTCCCGCAGGTGGAGGCCACGAGCAGGAAGGAGAAGGCCAAGCAGAGGCCACTAGCCCTGAACACCGTGGAGATGCTGCGTGTGGCCAGCTCTTCCCTGGGTGAGTGTGGACATTGCCTCAAAGCCCCCAGGAGACTTCTTGGGGCAGGCACATGGCGTCTTGACAATAGCGATTGTGACGATGGCTGCTACCTGAGGGGGACAGCTGCAGTGGCGTCCCTGGTGCAGGGAGAGGCCAGGTATGGGCGGGGCACTCGACAGGTGTGACAGCTATGACATGGCCCTGAGCCTCGTTTCTACCATAGCGAGAAGGTTGTGCTAGAAGGTTGGTCTGGAGCTGGCAGCCTCCAGGCATTGGTGGCCCCTCTGCAGCCTCAGGAAACCGTGGGCACCATCCTCTCAGGGCAGCACCTCCAGGGATGCTCGAGGGGCAGTGATGACATGGAGTGACCACTCGCTGAGGCCAGCTTCTGCAGGTTGGGGAGGAGCAGGAGCACGAGCCCCCTTCAGTGCCCTGCGGCGCTGTGAGCGCGGACACACCCAGGGGCTCAGGACGGAGGGCGCGTGTGGACCACAGGGCATGAGTGTGACCCCATGCCGAGTAGGACACAGGTGCTCTAAAGGCCACGTTCGGCAGTATAGCTACCAGCGTCTCGAGGGTGACCCCGGGGTGTCCCTGCCCTGGTGGGGGAGCTTGGCCTTGGATCGGGCTGTGTGGCCCCCACCTCCCAGGAGCCTGGGCACCTGGCCCGGGGGTGCCTGCTGTCCTGGCGTCCGGGCTGCTGAGCCTGCATGTCTGGCAGGGATGGGCCCACAGCACGCCATGCAGACCGCAGAGCGGCTCTACACGCAGGGCTACATCAGCTACCCACGCACCGAGACCACCCACTACCCCGAGAGCTTCGACCTGAAGGGGCCTCTGCGGCAACAGGCCAACCACCCCTACTGGGCCGACACGGTGAGGCCAGGACCCCACGGGCCAGGCCAGGATGGGCAGCCACTCCTCCCTTGTGGGTTGGCAGCCTTGCTCGGCTCATGACTTGCTTCGGGCTTTCCCCTCAGGTGAAGCGGCTGTTAGCGGAAGGTATCAACCGCCCACGGAAGGGCCACGACGCTGGCGACCATCCCCCCATCACCCCCATGAAGTCTGCCACGGAGGCTGAATTAGGTATGGGGGCTCCCCCCAGAAGTTTGCACACACGCGAACACGCATACACATGCACACGCGCACGCGCGCGCGCTTCAAGCTTCCCAGGGGGGCTGGGTGAGGAGCTTTGGCTACATGGCACCTTTGGACGGGGTCAGGCCCCATCAGCAGTGTGGGCCCCCAACGGCCCTGGCTGCAGTGAAGGGGCCACCTGATCTGTCGCCATGGACGGGACAGGAGTGAAGTGGTGGTGGCAGGTGTGTGATGTGCGGGCAGGCACTGGAGCAGGCCAGCCAGGAGACCACAGATGGAGTGGGATGAGACCAGGGCAGGGTGACAGGCTTAACCATGGGGAGCCCTTAACTTCCCACCCTCGAGGCCCTGCTGGTGGCCTGCGTGCTGGGAGAAGGCAGGAGTGGGAGACAGGAGCCCCTGTGCGCAGCCCCAGTCTGAAGTGATGGTGGCAGGTCACTTATGGGGTAGGTCGGGCCGTGAAGCACAGTCCCACCCAGAAGCAGGGCCTGAAAGAGCCACCGAGGCCTGGAGATGCTTGCGATCCTTCCTGTGTGTCCCCTCCCCCTTCGAGGGCTTAGAGCACGCCAGCCCTGGCTCCCAGGCCCTGCTGCTGGAGCACGAGTGCCGGGGCTGCTTGGAGCCAGAGCCCGGCACTGAGCAGCCGCGCCTGTTGCAGGCGGCGAGGCCTGGCGGTTGTACGAGTACATCACCAGGCACTTCATCGCCACGGTCAGCCACGACTGCAAATACCTGCAGAGCACCATCTCCTTCCGGATCGGGCCTGAGCGCTTCACCTGCACAGGCAAGACCGTCATCTCCCCAGGTAGGTGGAGCCAGGCGGGTGCCTCTCCCACCTCCGCAGACATGGCCACCGGCCCTGAGTGTCGGCGCCTGGTCTCCGCAGGTTTCACGGAGATCATGCCTTGGCAGAGTGTGCCCCTGGAGGAGAGCCTGCCTACTTGCCAGAGGGGCGACACCTTCGCCGTGGCTGAGGTCAAGATGCTGGAGAAGCAGACGAGCCCCCCTGACTACCTGACGGAGGCTGAGCTCATCACGCTCATGGAGAAGCACGGCATCGGTGGGTCCGGGCCCAGGGCTCCCATTCCAGGGCTGGGGCCCAGTGTGGCCAGCTGAGCCTGCAGGGTGGCCGCGGGCAGGCCCTCTCCGAGGCCTCCACCTCAGGACCTGGCCTTGCCTGTAAAGGCCAACACACTCCCTTACAGGCACTAACTACCACCCCCAGAGCTGAGTGTTGGCCCAGGTTGCCAGTGACTCACCCACAGGGAGGACACAAAACTCAGAACAATGGGCTTCCCTGGTGGCGCAGTGGTTGAGAGTCCGCCTGCCGATGCAGGGGATGCGTTCGTGCTCCGGTCTGGGAAGATCCCACATGCCGCGGAGCGGCTGGGCCCGTGAGCCATGGCCGCTGAGCCTGCGCGTCCGGAGCCTGTGCTCCACAACGGGAGAGGCCACAACAGTGAGAGGCCCGAGTACCGCAAAAAAAAAAACTCAGAACAAATCCACAAGGCAACAGGAAAGCCAAGTTCCCACGGCACTGCTTCCCTGCGTGGGGAGTGGACGTGCCCCACACAGGGAGCTTGTGAGCTCAAAAGTGGGGTCGCTGATGCACATGTCTCACGGACGAGGGTCTCTCCCAGTCCCCAGGCCCAGGGGCTGTGACCTGAGGCCTCACACCCCGGGGGATGGCCTTGTGCCGGTGCCGCCTCCCCAGAAAAAAACTCAGAACAAATCCACAAGGCAACAGGAAAGCCAAGTTCCCACGGCACTGCTTCCCTGCGTGGGGAGTGGACGTGCCCCACACAGGGAGCTTGTGAGCTCAAAAGTGGGGTCGCTGATGCACATGTCTCACGGACGAGGGTCTCTCCCAGTCCCCAGGCCCAGGGGCTGTGACCTGAGGCCTCACACCCCGGGGGATGGCCTTGTGTGATGCTTGCTCCGAGGGGTGATGCTTGCTCCGAGGGGTGCTGCCTGTTCCCTGATGGGCTGCCCCAGCTCACCGGGCCCCTCACAGTTGACAGGCTCTGGAGGGCTGTGGGACAACCAGGCCACGGTATCTGGACTCTGCTCCATCACTAACAGTCCCGTGGGTGCCTTGCCAGGGAGCCTCTTACCTGTGCCCGGGGTCCTGGTGACAGTGGTGGCCTTACCAGGAGAGCTGGGCTGCTGCTTCCAGGGGCCTGGGTGCCTGCAGTGGGTCCTGGTGATCCTCAGCCTGCTGCAGGTATGGGCGCCGCTCATCCAGCACCCTCTGCCCCTTCTCGTTGACGGGACGTCCGTGGTTTCTCGTGGCCACACACTAGACAGTGTCACGGACCCCCTGACAGCGGTCAAGGGCGACCCTGTTGACCAGGGGCCCCTGGGCTGTGGCCCGAGTGCAGAAGGTGCTGCGGGAGTGTGCGGTGCAGCACTGCAGAGCCGCGTGGGGCTCAGAGCCTGGCCCGCCTCATCCCGCCAGCCATGGACCTCGGGGAGCAGTAAAGGCAGCATCTGGCAGTGCCAGACGACCTTGATGTCTTTGGGGCAGGTGCACCCCGCAGCTGGGAGCCTGCCCTGGGGGCTGATCACGAGGGACCAGGAGCCAGCAAGCAGGCAAACCCGGGCAGGTTTTGGAGGGACAATTTGTCAAGGAGGCTCCTCTGCATTTGGGGGGCTGGGGCCTTGGTTCTGGAAAGGTGTGGGTGCCGCAGGGTCATGACAGGGAGAGGCCAAGGAGGGCACATTTCCAGATGTGAGGGGTAGGCGACCGAGCTCTCTGTGACTTTGGCAGAGTTCCATAGTCTCTCTGAGCTGGGAACATCGACGCTGGGTTCACAGGACAGCCCAGAAAAGTCCTGTGGTGTGGTGCCCAGGGGCAGGGCTGAGAACCGGGGGCCACGAGGCAGGCGGGGGTGAAGGGGGATCCAAGTCTGACAGGGCCCTGCTGTGTCTCAGGGACGGATGCCAGCATCCCCGTACACATCAACAACATCTGCCAGCGTAACTACGTGGTCGTGGAGAGTGGGCGCCGGCTCAAGCCCACCAACCTTGGTATTGTACTGGTGCACGGCTACTACAAGATTGGTGAGTCCAGCTGCCGGGCGCCTCCCCTCACAGACCTGGCCCTGCAATGAGCCCGCAGCTCCCACCGCAAGGAGGCCGCTCCGGCCACGCCCAGGACCTGCCGTAGCAGGGCTGATGGACACATGGGTGTGTGTCAGGGTCCAAAAGGGGAGACGTGGGCTCTTCCCTACAGACTGGGCCCTGGGGTCCTTGCTGCCGTGCCGTCTGTCTGTCCTGAGGAGTCCTGAGGGGCCCATGGGAGATGGAGTACAGACCCCACCCAAGCAGCTTTGTCCTGTGACGCTGTCTTGGAGACGGGGTGTCCTGGCCACTCCACACGGGGTGCCGGGGGAGATCACAGGTGGGGGCAGCCCTGGCCCCGTGACACGAGGGCTCACAGTGCGTCCCCTACTCCGCAGATGCGGAGCTGGTGCTCCCCACCATTCGCAGTGCAGTGGAGAAGCAGCTGAACCTGATAGCCCAGGGTAAAGCCGACTACCGCCAGGTCCTGGGCCACACCCTGGACGTCTTCAAGAGGAAGTTCCACTACTTCGTAGACTCCATCGCGGGTGAGGCCCGCCTCTTCCCTGCTCCTCGGCCAGAGGACCCTGGTCAGGGCTGCCGCCTCCGGCAGCGATACCAGCTCCCAGATCCAGGCTCTGGGCTCCAGGCCATTGTCGGGTTTACAAAGCAAGTGTAGTGACAGCACGTGCAGCACACGCGGCTCGTGTGACAGACAGGGCTGCCGCTTGCTGTTCAGTTACTGACGCAAAGACCCCCACCCTCAGGGGTGGCCGTATTTACCCTCAGACTCCTGGCCGTGTGTGGTAGCTCCCTCAAGCCTACCCAGTATACCGGCTGTCGTGGAGGTGGGCACCCCAGGGTCGGGGTGTGAGTCCCGCCCTGCTCACTTTCAGGCATGGATGAGCTGATGGAGGTGTCCTTCTCGCCCCTGGCGGCCACCGGCAAGCCCCTTTCCCGCTGTGGGAAGTGCCACCGGTTCATGAAGTACATCCAGGTAGGGGGGAGGGGCCGGGACGCACGGGGCAGGTGTGCACAGATGGGCGGTCTTGCCACCCTGCGGGCCTTGCTCCAGCTGCCTTCACATGGAGTGACGGGGGGTCCGTGGGCAGCTTTGCCAACAAACCCCCACCGCTGCCCCCAGACCCCAGCAGCATGTAAGCCATTAGGCCACTGAAACACGCACTGTCCATGCTCTCTTGACAACATGTTACTTGCTGTCACGGATACTAATGTACGTGCAGGGATTTTAGCACTGCCTTTGTGTATGTGTGGAGCAAGTGTTCTGAGATTCAGTGACCAGGGATCCTTGCCTGAGAGGTCCTGGTGATATTCCATACTATGTGCTACCTACACGTGTTATGTAGTAGCATCATGCACTATGTGTTACATGTTATAGGTGTTACACGTTATGTCTTACATGTTACGTATCCTATGTCTTGGGGAGAATGAGGGCGGGCAGGAGGGTCGGCAGCCCCAGCAAACCTGTGACCACCCCCCCGACTTTGCCACAGGCCAAGCCAAGCCGCCTGCACTGCTCCCACTGTGATGAGACCTACACCCTCCCCCAGAACGGCACCATCAAGCTCTACAAGGAGCTCCGGTGCCCGCTGGACGACTTTGAGCTGGTTCTGTGGTCATCAGGCTCGCGGGGCAAGAGCTACCCGCTGTGCCCATATTGCTCCAACCACCCACCCTTCCGAGACATGAAGAAAGGTGAGCCGTTCCCTCCCTAGCCACCTCGCCTGTCCCCCGGGCACCTGTGGTCGCTCCTCAGCACCAGCCCTGCTCATGCCATGCTGGACTCTGAGGGGACCCCGCGCCTACCATTCCTGAGCTCCCTGCACAGGGCCCCAAGGACCCAGGTGTGCTCGGGCACTGCTCAGGGCCCAGCCGGCCAGTCTGCCGCTCTCTGCCTAGTTGCGATTGGATGGTTGACCGTAGTCAGATCACTTGTGATCTGGGCATTGGGCATGCTCCTGGGCTGGGGGGAGTGAGAGGACGCAGTGGGAGGGGGCCGCCCCCGGCAAGGGGTGAGCCGTCAGTCACCACCTTTCTCAGGGAGACCCACCCCGCCCTCCAGAAGCTTACAGGGCAGCAGATGGCCCCACCTGGGCCACGGAAAGCAAAGTAAATTGGGTGTGGACTTGGCTGGAGGCCGTCCGGAAGCTGTCTGGAAACCTCAGAGTGGGGGGACGTCAAAGGTCAAGGAGGTCTCAGAGAAGAAGAGCCCAGGGCCGGCATGCGCCGGGCGAGAGGAGCACAATCTGCTGGAATGAGGATTGGGGTGGAAGTCCCGAGGGTGGGTGGGCCGGCAGGTGGGTGTGCATAATGGTAACCCCTGCACCCTCCCAGGCACAGGCTGCAACGAGTGCACACACCCCACCTGCCAGCACTCGCTGAGCATGCTGGGCATTGGCCAGTGCGTGGAGTGCGAGAGCGGTGTTCTGGTGCTTGACCCCACCTCAGGCCCCAAGTGGCGGGTGGCCTGCAACAGGTGCAGTGTGGTGGCGCACTGCTTCGAGAATGCCCACCGCGTCCGTGTGTCTGCCGACACCTGCGGCACCTGTGAGGCCGCCCTGCTGGACGTCGACTTCAACAAGGCCAGGTCCCCACTGCCGGGCGATGGCACGCAGCACACGGGCTGCGTCTTCTGCGACCCCGTCTTCCAAGAGCTGGTGGAGCTGAAGCACGCAGCCTCCTGCCACCCCATGCACCGCGGGCCTGGGAGGAGGCAGGGCCGGGGCCGGGGCCGGGGCCGGAAGCCAGCGGGGAAGCCAGGCACCAGGAGGCCCAAGGACAAGATGTCGGCCCTGGCCGCCTACTTCGTGTGATGGCCCTGCCCGGGCTCTGCATGGCGTCCTCTGGGTCACAGAAATCATTAAACACATTGTCTTCTCCAGAACGAGCAGCTCGCGGGACCTTGCGTGCTATCAGAGGGTTGTGTCCGTCCCCCATTGGCCCTCCGGCCCCGTCCACTCGCCTCTCCCTCATTCTGCACACGCCCCCTTAGTGCCCGCTCTGCCCGCGTCCTGCAGGGAGGCCACCACACACGGAACGGGGAGCAGACCCAGTCCGAGGCTCCTGTCATGTTCTAGCGCATGTGAGACACGGCACAGTAACTGTGTGCATGCCTCGGGGGTAGCCCAGGCGCCTGGAAGGCAGGAAGCCACCAGCTGCCCACCACCAGCTGTCCTAGGTGGGAGGAGGCGGCTGGGAGAAGCCTCCCTGGATGTTGGCCCTCACTCCCACCCACTGCCCCGGGCCAGACCCCCACTCCCCACTTGGCGTCTGGGAGCGGGTCTGAGCGTGGGGCCTGCACCCTTAGGGCCCATTCCCATTTCAGTTCTCAAACACCCGTCCTCTCAGACAGAGGCAGGCAGCAGTTTACACGAGGGAATCGCCCACGTGCCAGGTGGAGAAAGTACCCCACAGTACCCCACAAGCCACACCGCCCTGCGGGCCGCCTGCCACCTGCCCCCTTCCCAAGCCTGCTCTACCCGAGGAGCACTCACGTCAGGCCTCCACACTTTGGTATTTCACCCCCTGCCCAGGCTCTACCGCAAGAAGAGGCTCCATGAAATGCCTCTCGGAGCCTGTGCAAGGGGCAGTCAGAACTATGCTGCCCACACACGGACCACTACCTCAGTTGTAGATTCACCCTAGAGGCTGGAACTCAGGGGCCAGGTGGGCTGGGTGACGTGGGGAGGCTCCTTTCCCAAGGGCGGGAGCAGAGCCGGAAGCTGAGGCGGGATGGAATGTAGTGGGGAGGGATTGACAGAAGCCACAGGGCACGAGTCGGCTCACCCGCATGTCCTTGGCCCAGCACCCACCAGTAGGAGGCAAGCTTCTGGCCAAGCGGCGGTGTCTCGCTTCCCCGTCATCTCCCAGCACCAGCCTTGAATGGAATCAGTGCTCTGAGGAGTCTAGTGTGGGCCCCGCTGAGGAAGCCCATGGGTATGTCAGCGTTCATGGGCTTTGCAATGTGGAGTCCTGTCCCAGGACTGCCTCACCCACACTGTGGTTCTCAGACTTCACCCTTTACTCATTCTGATGCAAGTGGTCCTGCGCACACTGAGAAACACTGAGGCGGGGTCGCACAACAGCCCTATGAGATAAGTTGGTTGCTATTGTCCCTGTTTTTCTGGTAAAGAAGCTGGGCACAGGGCAGCTAAGGAACATGTTCAAGGTCACAGGTCCTAAGAAGTAGCCGTGGACCTTGCTGGGGTCACCATGGTGATAGACAGGTTACAGGATCTAGGAAGGTGTGAGGAGGAGAATGGGATGAGCAGCACCTGCTCTACCCTGCTTCCTCTGCCCCGGCACCCCCTGCCTTCCACACCCAGCCCCTCCCCAGACAGTGTCCTTTCAAATCTGCCAACTGCTTGTTCTCCAGACCCTCCTGTTAGTGAACCTTAGTTCCTGGGATGGACAAAAGCCATGTGTGGGCCTGGAGGTCAGGTGGGCAGGGTCCCAGTGGGGCTTCTGAGAGCTCTTCCTCCATAAAAAGTTTAAATTATGCTTTACAACTGCATTGATATGAAGATGAATATATTAATATTATATACTAAGACATTTTCTTTGACCTAAAAGTTCATTTATCTTTTCTGGCGTTAAAACATTTTCTGGGAATTCCCTAGCGGTCCAGTGGTTAGGACTCTGTGCCTCCACTGCAGGGGGCATGGGTTTGATCTCTGATTGTGGAACTAAGATCCCACAAGCCGCATGGTGCAGCCAAAAAATATATTTTTTTTCCTGGGCTTCTAAGGTGGCAGAAAAATGACCCCCAAAGGTGTCCATGTCCTTGTCCCTGGAACTGTGCTGTTAGATGATGTGGTGGAGGGGAATCAGGGCTGCAGGTGGGATTAAGGTTGCTCATCTGACTTTTTTTTTCCAATTTATTTATTTATTTATTTTGGGCTGTGTTGGGTCTTCGTTTCTGTGCGAGGGCTTTCTGTAGTTGTGGCAAGCGGGGGCCACTCTTCATCGCGGTGCGCGGGCCTCTCACTGTCGCGGCCTCTCGTCGCGGAGCACAGGCTCCAGTCGCGCAGGCTCAGTAGTTATGGCTCACGGGCCTAGTTGCTCCGCGGCATATGGGATCTTCCCAGACCAGGGCTCGAACCCGTGTCCCCTGCATTAGCAGGCAGATTCTCAACCACTGTGCCACCAGGGAAGCCCCGCTCATCTGACTTTAAAACAAATTATCCTGGGTCATCTGGGTGGCCCAAGGTCATCACAAGGGGCTTTTCGGTCCTGGCTTTGAAGGTGGGAGGGGCCATGAGCCGAGGGGCCATGAGCCAAGGGGCGGGGCAGTTAGAAGCTGAAAAAGGAGGGAGAACGTTCTCCCCTAGAGCCCCCAGAAAGGAAGGCACCCTGATGACCCTTGAACTAGCCCCCTGAGACTTTACTGGCTTCTGATCTCCAGACCTGTAGATATTAAATGTGTGTGAGTTTGTGGCCATTGGAAGCTAACCGTCCCTAAAAGTGTCGTGGGGCCTGGGTAGTGTGGGCTCGTATCCCTGTTCTGATGCTAACCGTCTGTTGACTGCGCAAGTTGCCTAATTTCTGGGCACCGTCCCATCTACACAGCCACCACAGGTAGAGACCTGCCGCAATGGCCGGGATGCAGGCCGCAGGTGCGCTCGTCCTGCGGGTGCGGCCGCCGGCGCGCGCAGTGGGCCGCCAGGGGGCAGCAGAGGCCGGCCCCGCCCTCCTGGGCCCGACTGCGCCTGCGCGGCGCCCGCGGCGGCCGGACGGGAAGTGGGCGGGGTCGGCTGGGAGCGGCTAGAGGGCGCCGGGCGGCCGAGTGGCAGGTGAGGAGCGTGGGGACCCGGGGTGTCGCGAGGCGCGGCGGGGGGCTGACGGCGCCGGGGAAGGCTCCGGCGGCGGCGCCAGGGGTGCAGGGGCGGGTTGGGGAGCTGGGGAGGCCGAGATGGGGAGCCGCGAGGGGCTGGGAGCCGAGTGGGGGCTGAAGAGCGGGGGCGGTAGCCGGGACCCGGGGAGCCCGGGGCGGGCCTGGGGGCTGCGCGCCCAGGGTGCAGCGGTGGGGGTTGGGCCCGCGGGGGTGTGGCCGAGCCGGGGGGCCGAGGGCCGTGAAGCAGAATGGGGTGCTGAGGTTTGACGCGACCCCATTGCTTGGGGTTCCTCCTTCCCTCCGCCCCCACGGGAGCATCTGGCCGAGCCCCTGCCCAGACCCCTACCCCAGAAGCCCCCGCACCTTTGCCGGACTGCAGCTCTGCCCCAGCGCCTCCACCCCTGGCCTGCCCCCACCCGGCCCTCCCCCAAGCGTATTTAAGGTGTTTTAGTTAAAGCCAGTGCTTGGGCTACAGCAGTTTTAGTGAGACGCGTATGAGATTGAACCTCCGGTAGGGAGGCCATGGCTCCAGCAGTGCAGCTGTGTGACTTCAGGCAAGCCCCTTAGCCTCTCTGTGCAACAGGGAGATATGGCAGCTGATTGTAGGGATTTTAGTGCAGGGCTTAACATAGTGGGGGCCTAGTCAATGGTGATGGACTCCTCCCCGCAGCCTTCTACTCAGCTGGACACATGTCTTGAGTGACACATCCTAATGACATTCCCTGGCGTGAGTTCTGTCGGTGAGCTGTGCTCCCACCATGGGAGATAGAACATGAAGCTCACTGCTGGCTTTTGTGCCATATCCGGCCTATTGTCACAGTTCACTCTTCCTCCTGCAACTGAGCTGGAAGTGACAAAGGCGTGGGAAGACCCCACCTGATTCCGGCATTGCCATTTCCTGCCTGTGTGGCCTCAGGTTGCTGACCTTCCCTGAGTCTCTTTCTTCATTGCAACCTGGCTGAGTCCAACAGCGTGTACTCAGCATAGTTGTGAGAGGTAAACAGGATGCAGACCACTCTGCAAACCTCCACACGTTCATTCCTAGAATTCCTTTGCGATATGGCCTGAAGCCAGCCCTGTCCTTAGGACCTGTTTGCTGCCCACCACCTTTAGCAGAGTGTCTTAGCTTCCTCTTTCAAGGGGCCAGGCCTCAGGCTGCACCTCCCAGGCCACACCATCCGCAGGGGGGTGTTGGGAGGAGGCCGACACCTTCCCTCTGCCCACACGTGCCAGCAGCCGCGCACAAAGGGGCCTTGCACGGAGGGCCGTGGTACAGCCGAGAGACCGCGTGTGGGAGTACAGCTTATAATCTTGTGAGAAGTCAAGCCTGTAAAAAGTGGCATTTGCACGACAATGTGAACGTGCTTAATGAAGCAGAACTTACACTTAAAAGGGTAGAATGATAAATTGTATGTTATGTATAGTTTACAATAAGTGTTTTAAAAAGAAAAAAATACATATGTGGGAAAAGATCTGGAAGGGTTTCTGCCATACTCTTCCCAGTGTTTGTTTATGTATGAAGGAATAAGGCTCTCTACTTGGAGAAAAATGTTTAACTGTGAATAGATACTTTTGTAACAGTGATGCAGTTTCACTTCCTAAAGATTGCGGTTTCTCTCTTCACTCCTGTTCTGAAATCAAACAGGACTTGACAAGTATCTTGTCCATACCGCCGAGAAAAACACAGTTGTACAAACACACATTGGTTGAGCTTCGAAGTCAAAACGGTTAAACTGGAGAATAATAAATATTTTAAATGGAAAAAAAAGAAAAATGGGCTTTTACAAGTCAGATGCGAGCAGAAGTGCTATAGAGCTGTGAAGACGGCTGTGCCCCAGGTGTGGGGATTTCAGCAGAGGCAGGGCCGGAGCTCTCAGCGCTGCACCTGGGCGATGGGCACAGAAATGAAAGAGGGGCCTGGGAGCGGCCAGCCCCAGGGTCGGCGGCCCATGAGGGGTGGGCGGGGTTCCGTCCAGTTAGCAGCTGGGCTCCGCCGTCCCACCTTGGCCTGACTGGGACCCTGGCTGGGTAACTTGGCTGTTTCGCTGACGCCCCGCCTGAAAGGTGAGGGTAATAACACGGGGTATTGGGGGGGGTGTAAGAAGAGGTGGCAGGGGAAGTGCACTCAGAGGGTGGTGGCCCTGCAGTCCCCTGGCTGGTATTAGCCGCAGCACCCTTATTCCTGCTGATGAGCAGTGCAGAGGGGCGTCGTTCCAGGAGCTGGAGGACCTGGCCTCGGGTCACATTTGGCCAGACCGGTGGAGCAGGTGGCAGTGGGGGCTGGCGGCCCAGTGTCCCTCCTACGCCCCCCCCACCCAGGTCCTTATGCAGGAGTCTCCCCCCCACCCCCACCCCAGCCTCTCACCAGCTCCCTGGTCAGGACCCCCACACCAGGCCCAGCCCCGCCGCATCCCCCCATCCCACTGCCTGCCTGCTGGCCTCCGTCCTTCTTGACTGGCTCCTCAGTTGGTCCTGGGAGAGCTTAGGGCTATGGTCCTGCCCTTGCCCCTCCTGACCCTCCCAGGGCTGCCTCTGGGCCCCTTTGGGCAGGAATTTCTCCCTCCCGCTGTCATCTCGGGCCCCGGGCTCATATCAGCTGGGGTAGGTCACAGATCCAGGAGCTGGTTGAGAAGAAGATGGCAAGGAAGGAAGTTACTGTTGTCCCTTACCCCAGCTGGCCCCAGAGAAGGAAAGCCATGTCCCGGCTCATTTCCTGGCCCTTTGTTCTGCCAGGCTATGCGAAAACAAGCCTGGTAGGTCCTGGTGATGCCCACCTGTCCAGCAAAGGCAGGGCTGGGACAGGCCATGGGAGTAGCAGCCCGCACCCCTCAGGTGCAGTCATGCCTGGGCATGGGGTGGTGGGCACAGGGGCACAGCGGAGACCAGGCCTTGGTGCTGCAGAGGGGAGGGGCTCCCAACCCCCAGAGAAACAGACTCGGGGGACTGGGGTCCAGGCCCAAGGAACAGCATCCCAAGGCTGGGAGGCAAGAAGGAGGGCCCTGCATCCCAAAAAAACCCCACCACCATCAGCGAAGTCGAAGCTGAAGGGCCTGAAGGGCCTGAATTCGGTGCTTTGCTTTGGGCTGTGGGCCCTCCCATGCGCCCTGGGAGGTCAGTGAGCACCATTTGACCCTAATCATGTGTCTAATGAGCGTGCTTTGGGCCACCAGCGATTTCAGGGCCTCGAGTATTTGTTTGGACTCAAAATTGCAGGGGAGCTGGGGCCAGTGATGCCTGGGGCAGCTCTGCGTCACTCACATTTCTCTCTATGCAACAGGCCAGAGCATTTCACAGGCAGAGAGGCAGCTTGGCCTCTTTCCCTGCCCAAGGGTGTCCGAGCTTCCTGGGAAGTTCACGCCACCTTCCTGTTGTTTATCGTTGGCTCAGGCCGGCCTGGCTGCCTCCTCCCTGCCCTTACCACCCCCACGGCGCCCGGCCCGGCCCCCCATCTCACAGTCTCGGGCCCTCATGTTTATAATGCTGTGTCTAGCTTGCTTTCACCTGATTGTTCTTTATCTTATGTCCTTCATTTGTTTCCCTGTTTGTTTTTTGCGGCCTGGAGCTGTGTTGTGTCACTCACTTGTGAGCAAACAGGAGGGATGGCCATGAGTGGGAGCCTGTCCCTAGAACCTTCCATCACAAGCGCCCCAGTTTCTGTGTTATTCATGTGTGTCTACTTCAAGAAGTTAACTTCCAGTTCTCCTCTCTGACAGATGAGAGAGGTTTTGTGTTTCTTTCTTTCTTTGGCTGTGCCACGTGGCTTGTGGGATCTTAGTTCCCTGACCAGGGATCGAACCCAGGCCCCAGCAGTGAAAGCACCGACTCCTAACCACTGGACCTCCAGGGAATTCCCTGTTTCTTAATTTACCTCCCTTTACTCTCCAGACCCTCCACTGATGACATCTTGCTTCCCCTTCCCCCTCGCCCCCATGCCTGCTTGTCTGCTGTGTCCTGTTTCTGTTCTTCCAGGAGACTTGTGCTGAGTTAGGAGCTCTGATCCTCAGTGGGCAGTGAGCCCCCTGTATCCCCTATCCTCCAGCCCATTTGAAGCCCAGGACGGTCGGGGCGTTTGTGGACGTGGACAAACCTTTTAAGCCTCAGGAGGCCTGGGACTCCTCCTGAGAGGACTTACAAGGCTTGACCATGTCCCAAAGGCCCTGACTCTCCTGGGTTAACCCTCTGCTTCCCTCCTGCCCACACGCCCTCTGTATGATGGCCCTGCCACCGTGCCGTCAGGTAGCCCTGGCCCCTTTGGGCATGACTTCCAGGCTCCCAGGCCCAGTGGCATCACCGCCTCACCTCCCTGCTGCCCAGGTCCAGGGTCAGGTGGAACCCCTGCTCTGGCCGTGTCCACCTGCCTCCATGGCCTGGCCCTGGGTCCCTCTCCTGCCTGCCTCTGGCCACACCGGCCGTCCTCTGCCAGGAACATGCCTTCCTCCTCCTTCCGGACATCCCTCTGCCCCGGGCTCTGTCTCCTGAAGCCACTTCTCTGAGCACCCCCAGGTCCCCTCTCAGGGTTATCCCTCCCACGTGGGCCCTGGAACTGTGTGTGAGGCCCGGTGGCCTTGCCCTTCTGCCTGGAGCCCCAGGCTTGGTGCGGCCCCTGCCCCTCGATGCTTCAGGGGGAAGCAAAGAAAGTGAGGCACTCAGCGCTGTAGGGCACCGATCGACTGTATTCTTGCCAACCCTCACATCTCTCCCCAGAATGAAGACCAATGACCCGGCAGCAGCCCCCGAGGATGCTCTGGGCGTGGCCTCGGGAACCCCACAGCAGAACAGCCAGAAGGCAGAGGAGAACCCCAGCTTCCTGGACGTGCTCCTCCGCGACTTCCCAGCCCCGCCGGGCCCGGAGAGCCCTTTGCCGTGGAAGGTCCCAGGGACGATGCTGAGCCAGGAGGAGGTGGAAGGCGAGCTGGCTGAGCTGGCCATGGGCTTCCTGAGCAGCAGGTGAGCAGTGTGGGTGCCAGGACAGGAGCCCAGGATGGAAGGTGGAGGGGAGCACAGGGCACGACCCTGGCCCTGGCTGCCTTCACCCCCTGCCTTCCGCTCCTGCTGACTACGGTCTGCGCAGAACTCCCCTGCCAGCCCCGTGGGTTTCCCAGGGCTGCCACCGCCAAGCGCCACAGACCAGGCAGTTTAGAGCAATAGAAGTGCCCCGTCTCACTGTCCTGGGGGCCGGAAGTCAGGGCCGCTCTAGGCCTTCCTCTTAGCTTCTAGTGTCGCCTGGTCCCGAGTGTGCCCTAGCCTGTAGCCACATCACCCCAGACTGGCTGTTGTTGTCACCAGGCGTCCTCCTTGTCTGTCTGTGTCTCTCGTCTTCTTGTAAGGACACCAGTCCTGTTGGATTAGGGGCCCTGCTCCTGTGTGACCTCATCTTATACCTGCCAAGACCCTAATCCCAAACAAGGTCATGTCCTGAGCCACTGGGTTAGGACTTCAGCGGACCTTTCCGGGGGACACAGTTCAACCCCTGATGCTAGCAGTAGGTCCCATTTCTATCCGGTCTCTCAGTCAGGGAGGCAGAGGCTAAGAGACTGGCCTGAGGCCTGGCGGTCCCCTGGCCACCAAGACCTGAGAGGTGGTGGCACTGTCCCCGTTTCACAGGCCGTGAAGACAAGGTTCAGAGAGGGACACGACCAGCTTGGCAGGTGTCGGAGGAGCCTTGCGCCACCAGCAGCCACAAGGGAGGCTCGTGGGTGAGGGCTGGTGGGTCACTCAGCCCCTGTGAACCTCGTCCCTCCCCAGGGGCCGCACCCACCAGCCCTAGTCACTGGGTTACCCCTTGTGCTGGGACATGCCCCGGCCTCTGCGGTGGCGTTCCGTGTCCCCGAGTGCTCTTTCTTCGTGGCAGGTCTGCCCCACCCTCTCGCACCCCCGGGGCACCTGCTTGGTGGGACCCGAGGCCCTGTAACGGTCAGCAATAGGAACGTAAAGGCTGTGGGCCTGGGGCTTCCCTGGTGGCGCAGTGGTTGAGAATCCGCCTGCCGATGCAGGGGACGTGGGTTCGTGCCCCGGTCCGGGAAGATCCCACATGCCGCGGAGCGGCTGGGCCCGTGAGCCATGGCCGCTGAGCCTGCACATCCGGAGCCTGTGCTCCACAACGGGAGAGGCCACA
>NC_041232.1:2266240-2272415 GCF_002837175.3 Physeter macrocephalus | reverse complement strand
CAACAGTGAGAGGCCCGCATACCACCAAAAAAAAAAAAAAAAAAAAAAAAAAAAAGGCTGCGGGCCTGTTCCAGGGCTGCGTCCATGGAGCTCGGGGGGAATGCCGGTGACCTGTACCCCGGTGTGGTGTGTGCAGAGGGTGATGCAGGCTGCTTTGTTTTGCTTTGGGAAAATATTTCAGAGGCAGGTGCCATAAAGCAGATCAGTGGAGCCAAGTGGGCATGGGGCCTGACGAGGCCACGTTGGCAGTCTGGGTGCTGGATGTGGGAGAGACGAGGGGCTGGGAGCGCAGAGGATGGAGGGCCTGGCACCCCCCAGGCACCACAGTGGCACTTGGGGGACAGAAGGGACATTGAGGGGCCCTGAATCCCCAGCAGCCACTGAGCAGGGCTGGTGCCCCTGCCAGGCATGAGGAGGGCGAGAGGACCTTCTTGTGGGCAGGGCCTTGTGGGGTGAGTTTAGTTATGGGGGAGGGTGGGTGCCTCAAGTTTCCCCCTCAAGTAGGGGGAAACTCAAGGTGGAGCGGGGCCCCTCAAGGCCGAGCAGCGGGCGAGGCTTGGGGGGTGGGGAGAGCGCCAGGCCCTGAGCACAGGGGGTGAATGAGCTCCCGTTAATTAGCAGATGACATAGCAGGCTTGAGACCATCAGTGATCGGCGAGAGGCCAGGGTTCACAGCCCCAGAGCCTGAGGCTGGCAAGGGTGGTGCAGGTGGGCTCCCATGGCCCCTATAGGCCCCCCCATGAATCCACCTTGAAGGATTTTTTTTTTTCTTTTGGTTCCACCGTACGGCTTGTGGGATCTTAGTTCCCTGACCAGGAATCGAACCTGGGCCCTCGGCAGTGCAAGCGCAGTCTTAACCAGCCAGGGAATTCCCAACCTTGAAGAATGTTAAAACGTGGTATTTTAAAGTCTCATATTTTCCAGCCATTTTAATGGATTTATCTTTATCCTTCCCTAGTATTTCTTTACTGTGTAGACACAGATGTCACACGTGTCACATGTCTACACACGTCTGGCGGTCAGGACCCCTCCCTGCACGTCCCAGCAGCTCGTGTGCAGGCTCTTGGCTATCCAGGCCTGAGTGTGTTGGTCCGCGGGGTTTTTCGGGTTGTAAATGGAATCCTGCATGAGACTGTCCAGGAGTCAGATCACGAGGTCGGGGCTGCAGTGATTTACCTCCAGTCCTCCCCTTGTGGTCAGCGGTCACCTCTCAGGTCCCTAAGTGGTGCGTCCCTGACACTGTAGCCACTGATGTGCATTTCCACTTCTGCTTCTAGACTGGAGGCTCCTTGGAAACCCCGAGGTGACCAGATAAGAGCAGTTCTTATTTCTTGGGTACCTGGTCCCAGTCTCCAAGGCATCGCTGTCATCTTTAGGGGCCTCGGGGTGCTGGGCAGGACCCCTGGATGAGACAGGAGGGCGGCCAGGAAGCCAGGCTGGGGCCCACATCCAGGCATTGTTCGCTCCCCATGGCCGGAAGCCGCCTCACTGCCCCCAGCACCGGGAGCAGAGGTGCACTTCTCCCCGCCCTGAAAAAGGAAAGCCCAGAGGCTGGCAGGAAATCCCCACACGGCAGAGGAATGCACTTCCCATGCCTTGGCTGGTTGTTTTTCTTTTTTTTTTTTTAATTAATTAATTTATTTTTAGTTTTGGCTGTTTTGGGTCTTTGTTGCTGCGCACGGGCTTTCTCTAGTTCCGGCAAGCAGGGGCTACTCTTCATTATGGTGCTGGGGCTTCTCATTGCGGTGGCTTCTCTTGTTGCGGAGCGCACGTGGGCTTCAGTAGTTGTGGCACGTGGGCTCAGTAGTTGTGGCTTACAGGCTCTCTGCCCCACCCCTTACATCCACCCAGACCACGTGCCCACTGTCCACAGGCCTTTTGACCTCAGTGGAACCTGAGACTCACTGCGGACCCGCCCAGTCCTCTGCCCAATGCCTGCTCTGTCCCCTCCCATCCACTGCCAGGCCCACCCTCCAAGATGAGGCCAGGAGGTCTAAAAAAGCCCAATTGCAAGACAGGAATAAAGACACAGACCTACTAGAGAATGGACTTGAGGACACGGGGAGGGGGAAGGGTAAGCTGGGACAAAGTGAGAGAGTGCCATGGATATACATACACTACCAAATGTAAAATAGATAGAAGTGTAAGCTGGGACAAAGTGAGAGAGTGTCATGGACATATATACACTACCAAATGTAAAATATATAGGTAGTGGGAAGCAGCCACATAGCACAGGGTGATCAGCTCGGTCCTTTGTGACCACCTAGAGGGGTGGGATAGGGAGGGTGGGAGGGAGGGAGATGCAAGAGGGAAGAGATATGGGGACATATGTATATGTATATCTGGTTCACTTTGTTATAAAGCAGAAGCTGACACACCATTGTAAAGCAATTATACTCCAATAAAGATGTTAAAAAAATGCAGTGTATGCAAAGTGCAATAAAGCAAAGCACAATAATCAAAGTGCAAAAAAAATTAAATAAAATTAAAAAATAAAATTAAATTAAAAAGCCCAATTGGATCATATCACGTCTCTCTTCAAGCCACACCAAGGTCATGCTGCCTCCCCGGGTTCCCCTTCACCAGCTCTCCCAACAACCTACCTTGCCCAGGGACGCCCTGGGCTGCACACAGCCTGATCTTCCAGACACTGCCCATGGGTCCCATGCTCCCTGGATTCCTTTCCTGGGGCATACGTGACAAAGCACCACAGGCTGGGCAGCTTAAACAACAGAACCATATTGTGTCAGGATTCTGGAGGCTGGAGGTCCCAGAGCAGGATGTCGGCTGGGCTGGTCCCTCTGGCAGTTGCTGGCGGTCCTCGGCTATAGGCTCAGCTCACCAGTCTTCACCTTCACAGGGCATCTCCCTGTGGGTCTCTGTCTGAATTTCCCCTTTCGATAAGGACGCCAGCATTACTGCATTAGGGGCCCAGCCTACTCCAGTGGGACCTCATTTTAACTCATTGTATCTGCAGCGACCCCGTTTCCAAGTAAGATCACATTCTGAGGTACTGGGGGTTAGAACCGTAACATACACATTTTGGGAGACACAGTTCAACTTACAGGACTCCCCAACCCCCAAGGGTCCCCAGCTGGTATTGGGGACCAGGAGCTGGTATAAGGCTGGACGTCGGGCAGTTTGGCCTGGCCACTGAGGCCAGCAGAAGCAGCTCGCACGTCTGTGACTCCCCCTCCCCACTAGCCCCAGTGAGGGCCCCATAAATGGTACTGCATGGATGGCCATCCAGCTGCATGAGGACCAGAGGCCGACCTGCCTGTCGTGGGTGCACGTGGAGTGTGAGCGGTCACCGCTACCTCTGGAAGGGCCTCCGGGAGCAGAAAGGGGCTGGGGGTCTCTGCCTGGAGTGTGGGGCAGGCGCTGGGGTGCTGGCTCCTGCTGAGGAGCCAGCCCCTCACTCTGGGTTCGTGCCCCCAGGAGCGCTCCGCCGCCACTTGCTGCCTGCCTGGCCCACGAGGCAGTTTCCCAGCTGCTGCAGACGGACCTTTCTGAGTTCAGGAAGTTGCCGGAGCAGGAGGAGGAGGAGGACAGCCATGAGGAGGAGGAGGCCCCTGTGACCCGTGAGTTCTCCCTCTTGGGGCCCTGGGCTTACTGGGCAACACTCTCCAGCCAGATGGGGGCCAGGCTGCAGGGGAGCGTCAGGGCTCACCTGGCCCCCCCTTTCCTTTCCCGTTTTGCTGGCGGACAGGGAGGTTGTGGGCAGCGCCAGGCTCATGTGCTCACGACAGGGTGGCAGAGCCCAGACGCGGGGAGAGACCTCCACAGCCTGGAGCCAGCGGGGTGAGCGCCGCAGCCCGGGAGACAAACAGCTCTGTCCCGGGTCACACAGGAGGAGCCCGAGGTGCCAACAGGCCTCACCCGCACGCTCTTCCACTTCAGCGGATGACAAGTGGGTGGTGATGCGGGAGCCGGTCCCGGGGTCCAGTGGTAGAAAACCCAGAGCTCGGGCCGTGTCTCAGCTGATCCAGGTTGGGACCCTTGTCAGGTGGAGACTCGAGGGTCGCTGAGAGCCTGGGGAGGCGCCACAGAGGCCTGTGTCCTGCTCCTGGTACAGCAGTCAGCGGCCAGAGGAGCCCAGGATGGGAATGAGCCTCGGATCAGGCAGGGCCCTTGTTTTGCGGGCCTTTCTGTCCCTTTCCTAGTAGTTCTTCCAACTGTATTCCACCCAAAAGTCGGTTCACGTTGGACCAGAGCTGCAGAGAGCGAGGGCCTGTGCACCAGGCATGCCCTGGCAGAGTGTTGGGTGAGCCCTGCCTGAGCAGGGTCTCAGTTCCTCCATACCTGCTGGAGAAGGTGTGGGGCTGTGGGCCAGTCGGGATGCAGAGAAGCAGGGTGGGTCCTGGGGTCCAGCCCTGGGGTGGGGGTGGGGGCGGGGGCAGTCGGAGCCTCAGCAGATTTCCCCTCCTTTGCCATTTCCTATTGGACTGTGTTGCTTTATTATTGTTTGTTTTTTAATTGAGACATAATTGACTTGTAACTGTAATTTAAGTGCACAATGTGTCAATTCGGTCCATTTATGCATTGCAGATGGTTACCTGGCACCTCCACCACTCACATAATTACTATCTAGCTATGTCCCTTTAAACTCGGCATTAATGCCACATGGAGGGCAGAGCCAGGAGGGGGGGACACGTGACCTCGCCCCCTACACTGTTCTCTGGCTCCCCACCGGGCTGCGTTCCAGCCCAGCCCAGCTCCGAATTCCTGCCCTGAGGCAGTGCGGGTGACAGACCGCCTTTGTCCTCTGCCGAGCCTGCTGCCCGCGCGGCCCACAAAGGGGCGCTCCGCCAGCCCCGCCCACGTCCAGCGGGAAGTCAGCGCCACCTGCTGGCGGGAAGGAACTGCGCGGCTGACACCCTAGAGCCAGGCCTGGGGGCCCTGTGGGCTGGGGAAGGGGAAGGACGTCTCAGCCAGCCCTGCCCTCCAAGCAGGCCTGGGCCCTCCGCCCTCAACAGCTCACCCCTGTCATGGGAGTAGAACACAGTCAAATCAGTCTGTCGAAGCCATTCTTGCAAAACTGGCATCCCTCGGGTGTTATAATAATCACTGCCCTGGGACTTCCCTGGTGGTCCAGTGGTAAAGAATCTGCCTTCCAATGTAGGGGACGCAGGTTCGATCCCTGGTCGGGGAACTAAGATCCCACATGCCGCGGGGCAACTAAGCCTGTGCACCACAACTACTGAGCTCATGCACCTCAGTGAGAGAGGCTGCATGCCGCAAACTACAGAGCCCACATGCCCTGGAGCCCACGCACCACAACTAGAGAGAAAACCTACACGCCACAACTAGAGAGAAGCCTGCGCACTGCAACAAAAGATCCCGCGTGCCGCAACTAAGACCCAACACAGATAAAAATTAATTTTTTTAAAAAAAGAATCAACTCCTGAGGGCGGAGGTGTGACTGAGACCTCTGTGTGGACCAGCAGGTGGAGCCTCCAGCCGCCGCGCCCTGCCCCAGCGAGCAGTTCCGTTGCGCGGCTGGAGTCTGTGGCTGAGTTCCTCCTTCCTGCCCTCAAGGGGAGGGGATTAGGCCCCATGCTCGAAGGGAGAAGTAGCAAAGCATTTATGGACGAATTTTAAAACCAGCTCCTGGTTGTAGTGGAATATGGGAAAAGCACAAAAAAGTGTCCTTAAGGAAAAGCCTCAGCCGCGGACCCAGCCCTGCGGATGCCCACTGCTGACCTTATGGGGTTTATGCCTTTCCCGCCTCTTATCTTCTGGGCCCAAGTGGGTCGAAGGCTTTTCACGTTCTCATAATCAAACCATATGTGTAATTTCCTCTCTTTCTTTTTTTTCACATTTTTTCTTAATTTCAGTTTTTTAAAATGTTGTGACATGAGCATCTCATATGCTTGCAAAGTCTATCTCTGTTTCACCCTTTAATTTTTTAAAATTAAACTCAGGGCTTCCCTGGTGGCGCAGTGGTTGAGGGTCCGCCTGCCGATGCAGGGGACACGAGTTCGTGCCCCAGTCCGGGAAGATCCCACTTGCCACGGAGCGGCTAGGCCCGTGAGCCATGGCCACTGAGCCTGTGCTCCGCGACGGGAGAGGCCACAACAGTGAGAGGCCCGTGTACCGCAAAAAAAAAAAAAAAAAAAAAAAAAAAAAAATTAAATCATCTAAACCTAGCCCCACGTGCGGATGTGAGAAGTAA
>NC_041232.1:2261448-2266150 GCF_002837175.3 Physeter macrocephalus | reverse complement strand
AAAAAAAAAAAAAAAAAGAAAAAAGAAAAAATTAAACTCATCTAACCATAGCCTCACGTGCGGATGTGAGAAGTAACAGTGAGGGACCCCCTGCATCTTTATCCTGTTTCCCCCAATGGTAACATCTCGAAAACTAGTGAAATATCACGACTAGGATCATGATGTAATCTCATCCCACAAGGATGTCATGTTACCTTTATAGCTACCCTAATACCAATACCCCCTCCCCACCCTAACCCCTGACAGCCACCCATCTCTATAATCTTGTCGTTTCAAGTATGCGTATAAATGGAATCACATGGGATTGGCTTTTTTCACTGAGTGTGGTTCCCTGAGATTCGCCCAGGTCTCTGTGTGTCAGTAGCTCTTTCCTTCCTTCCTGTGAGCACTGTTCGGGGTGCGATGTTTGGGAGTTTATCATTCACCTGTTAAAGGATGTCTGGGCTGATTCCAGCTTTTGGCTGTTGCAGATAACACTTCTGGGACCACCGGGCACATGTCTCATGTGAACTAGTCTCCATTTCTCTGGGATTTGAGCCCCAGGGTGCAATTGCTGGGCCGAATGGCAGTTACGTGTTTAATTGTGAAAAATAGCAGCTTAATTCGTCACCGGGAGAACAGACCATAGTTTGCTCTCTTGTTGGATGTATATTATTTCTAATTAATGCACAATTATAAATGATTCTGTACTTGTTCTTAAATTATTTTTGCATATCCGGCTCTTTCCTTGGGGTGGGCTCCCGTGAGGGGCGTGGCCTCGCCATGTTGATGTGGGGAGGTGCTCCTCGTGTGTGTTGCCAAACCAGACACTTCTCATGCTGATGACACAGGCTGTCCGCGTGGTTTCTTAGGCTGCTGTGCTCAGGAGGCCCTGGGCGGCGACGGGCTACAGGGGCCACGGGAAGTGTAGCCACGGGAAGCGGGTGGATAGTGAGGAGCCCCCGAGGGCCTGCGGTAGCGCTTCCCTAACAACCCCCTGCCCTGCCCCTCAGTGTTGGACGCTGCGGGCCTGGCGCGGAGCCTCTTTGACCGGCTCTGGGAAGTGTGCAGCCAGTGGCAGAAGCAGGTGCCCACGGCTGCCCGGGTCCCGCAGCGGCAGTGGCTGGTCTCCGTGCACGCCATCCGCAACGCCCGCCGCAGGATGGAGGACCGGCACGTGTGCCTCCCTGCCTTCAACATGCTCTTTGGCCTATCGGTGAGTGCTCTGCCTGGGCGGGGAGGGCTGGGCGGGAAGTGGGAGGTTGCAAGGTCAGGGGAGGACCGTGGGTGCCGCGCGGGGCTGCCGGCTGGAGCCGAGACAGGAGGGATGACCACGGCTGCCGTCAGGGGGCCAGGTCCCAGCGCTCCTGGGCCTGGGCAGCCCCCAGCCCCTGGTTTTCCCGGCTGAGGAAAGGGAGGCCCCAGCACCACATGCACCTGGACCCCTGCTTGCTGAGCCTGCTCTCCCCACCCACTGGGAGCCACCTGGCGCCTCTCCCCTCATCCCATGCTCCCCCCAACTGGGCCCAGAGCAGAAGTTGAGGCTCCCAAGGGTCATCCTCTCCCAGACCCCCCGACGTAGCCTGTCCAGTGGTGGAAACCATGCTGTCCTGCCACACTCTGTCCCAGAAGTGCCCACCTCCACCCCCAGACCAGAGTCTCTGGCTAGATTGCGGCCTCAGTCGGGCCCAGGGCCGGCAGGACTGTGACCCCCACCACACTCCCCCCCAGGACTCTGTGGAGCGTGCCTACTTTGCTGTGTTCGATGGGCACGGAGGGGTGGACGCCGCGAGGTACGCATCTGTGCACGTGCACGCTGTCACTGCCCACCGACCAGAGCTGCCCACTGACCCCGCGGGGGCCCTGCGAGCAGCCTTCTGCTGCACCGATGAGATGTTCCTTTGGAAAGCCAGGCGAGAGGTGAGAACCGCGGTGGGGCCAGGGGCCAGGCCTCGCAGAGGGAAGGAAGCCGAAGTGGCCGGTGCTGGCAGAAGGCCCTCGCTCAGCCCTGCTGGCAGTCGTGTCCTTTCACTTGTGCCTGGAAGGGGGCTTGAATAGAAGCAGTGTGAGGCTGTCCCCACTCCAGCAGAGGGTGTGAGGGCCTCATGGGGAAGGGCAGCTTGTCTTAAAATGCACCCATGATTTCCTTCTAATCGGGTACAGTGGGATGACAGATGCAGAGGCATCTGCCTTGTGGTTTGCAAGAGGAGACGCCACCCCACGCAGGGCCACACGGGGAGCACTAGGGTCAGCCAGGAGGCCGAGAGAGAGGAAAGCGTGGCCCCAAGGCTTCAATGTGACCTCCGTAGGCAGGCACGTCACAAGCTGAGGACCAGATAGTTTGAATAAGCCTGATAGGCTCTGGGCTACGGGGTGGTCCCCAGCCATCCAGGCCAGGGAGATGTTGGCCTGGCAAGGGACCCTGGCTGAGGACATGGGCTCAGACCACCTGGCTTGTGCAGAAAAGGCACACTCCCTGGGGAGACATTTGCTCTCTTTAGGAATTAGCCCTGGGAGGGGTACTTTCTTCAGGATTCAGAAGGCCCTTGATTTGTCTAAACATCATAAAGTACAGAAAACAAAACACAGCACCGATACAGGCAGACTTCTGAGATCTTGCGGGTTTGGTTCCAGACCACCTCTGTAACGTGCATGTTGGGATAAAGCGAGTCACATGAATGTTTTGGTTTCCTAGTGCAGATAAAAGCTATGTTTACACTGTACCCTCATCTATAAGCGTACAGCAGAATTAACGTCTAAAACAACACACGTACCGTGCACTGTACCCTCATCTATAAGCGTACAGCAGAATTAACGTCTAAAACAACACACGTGGGGCTTCCCTGGTGGCGCAGTGGTTGCGCGTCCGCCTGCCGATGCGGGGGAACCGGGTTCGCGCCCCGGTCTGGGAGGATCCCGCGTGCCGCGGAGCGGCTGGGCCCGTGGGCCGTGGCCGCTGGGCCTGTGCGTCCGGAGCCTGTGCTCTGCGACGGGAGAGGCCGCGGCGGAGGGAGGCCCGCATACCACAAAAAAAAAAAACAAACAAAAAAAATAAAACAACACACGTACCGTGAAAAACACCTTATTGCTAAAAAATGCTAGCCATCATCTGAGCCTTCGAGTCGTGATCTTTTTGCAGTAGGAACATCAAAGATGACTGATCACAGATCACCATGACAGAGAACAATAATAATGAAAAAGTTTGAAATATCGCAGAAGTTACCAAAATGTGGCACAGAGACAGGAAGTGAGCAAATGCTGTTGGAAAAATGGTGACAATAAACTTGCTCGAGGCAGGGTTGCCACAAACTTTCAATTTGTGAAAAACGCACCATCGGCGAAGGGCAATAACGGAAAGCAGCAATACGTGGTCCACCTGATGCTCCCCACCCCCCCAAACACCTCCCCCCGGGCAGGTCTCCCTAGGCTGCTGGTGTCGGCAGTTACCGCGATGAGGCATTTGTTTCTGAAAGAAGAAAGGATGCATCCCGTCCCTCTGCGACCTTACTGTCCACTGAACCTCACCTTGGAACCTCGGGGGTCCTTCTAGCAGGGTGGATACTAAGATCGTGTTCCTTTCTGAGATCAAGAAACAGGCCCAGAGAGCTCAGGCCTGGCTCCGTCGACAAGGCTCAGGAGGAGATGTGGGGGCGGGGGGGGTGGCAGGAGGCACTGTCATCAGATGCTCTGAGCACAGACCTCACCAGAATCAACAAGGCTGGATTTGAATCTAAACAGAAAACTTTCCAGGTCTAAGACTGTGAGGTGGGAGCCCAGCCACCCGGGAGCTCAGGGCTGCTGCTCTAGTCAAGAAAGGAGTCTCTGAAGCAGAGGTGTTTAGTTTAGGCTGTGTTATTAAAAACACCTTTGCCGAGACGTAATTAACATGGAAGAGACTCCACTTGTCCAAAGAGTACCGTCTGGTAGGTTTTGGCATGTGTCTATGCCCGTGTGCCCCTCACCATGGTAACAGATGTATTCGTCACCCCCAAAGATTCTTCTGTCTTTAGTCATCCCCGCCCCCACCCCCCAGCTCCCCAGACACCCACCTGTCTGCTTTCTGACACCGTGACACGGCAGTCTGCTCTGCTGACTTGATGTAAATGCCCCTTTCATGCTGCCTGGTCCCTGCGTGCATCGGTCTGTTCCTGTTTCCTGCTTAGCGCTGTTCTGGGTTGGTGTCTGGCCAGCGTGGGGCGTGTGCCTGTGGCGGCCTCGCCATCCTCACCCACGTGCGCCCTCTCCCTGCAGCGGCTGCAGAGCGGCACTACAGGGGTGTGCGCGCTCATCGCCGGGAACACCCTGCACGTGGCCTGGCTCGGGGACTCCCAGGTGGTCCTGGTGCAGCAGGGGCAGGTGGTGAAGCTGATGGAGCCACACAGACCTGAGCGGCAGGTAAGGGGCCCCCGGGCAGGCAGGTGGTCAGGGGGACTAGGACGTAAGGGGGCCCTGGACCATCTTCCCAGGAAACTCCTGGTGCTCCTCCAGGGCAGGGCTCCCTGCCTGACTCGAGTGGCTGGGGGTCCCGTAAAGCTTGGGGCTTGGGCTTCCCTGGTGGCGCAGTGGTTGCGCGTCCGCCTGCCGATGCAGGGGAACCGGGTTCGCGCCCCGGTCTGGGAGGATGCCACATGCCGCGGAGCGGCTGGGCCCGTGAGCCATGGCCGCTGAGCCTGCGCGTCCGGAGCCTGTGCTCCGCAACGGGAGAGACCGCAGCAGAGGGAGG
>NC_041232.1:2218202-2261397 GCF_002837175.3 Physeter macrocephalus | reverse complement strand
GGGCTGGGCCCGTCAGCCATGGCCGCTGAGCCTGCGCGTCCGGAGCCTGTGCTCCGCAACGGGAGAGACCGCAGCAGAGGGAGGCCCGCATACCACAAAAAAAAAAAAAAAAAAAAAAAAAAAAAAGCTTGGGGCTTTAGCTGCCAGGAATCCCGCGTGAGCCCTTCCTGTCACAGCAACATGGAGCCCAGAGCTTGGGGGGAGAGCTGGGCCCTCTGCCCAGCAGGCGGCGCAGTAAGTGGAGTTAACGGGCAGGGTCCTCTCCTGCACACAGGTGGGGAATGGTCAGCCACCTGGGCTGTGGGGGAGGAGGGCTTCAGGGACGAGGTGACGCTGAGTCAGAGCTGGAAGGGACCAGACTTGGGACTGAGAGCTGCAGAGCATGGACAAGCTGCTGGGAGATGCAGAAATGAGAGGGAAGCAGGCAGAGCCGGATCCCAAGGCAGGTGTGGGCCCGGCAGGCCAGGCCTGGGGTCCAGGAGAGAGCAGGTTAAGCCAGGACCGGCCACTGAGGCACTCACGGCCACTGCTCCGGGGGCAGGAGGCACTTTGTAAGGAATCTGGTGGCTTCTGGAATGATCGGACCAGCGGAGGGCAAGCTGAGGCCTGGGTCACAAAGACGCCATTGTAGTTGCCAGCCAGCTGTGGGGAGGACCTGCCTGTCAAGTCAGGAAGGACAGAGAAGAGGGAGGCCAGGCTTTGGGATGGGGAGCCAGAGAGGCCTTGGGCCTCTAAGAGGATGGTGATGCCTTTGGTCTGAGGGCTGGGGAGCTCGGGGTGGGATGTTCCCTGGGCGTGCGGGGACTGGTGGGACACCCCGTGAAGACTGGAGGGGCTGGGGATATGGGCCCGGGGGCCACGCGTGGAGCTGCAGGGTCTTCAGTGGAGAGAGTGTGGCCCGAGATTGGGAGAGTCCCATCAGAGGTAGGGTGGAAGCAGGAGAGCATAGCCCTGTGGCAGGGAGCATAGGAGGAACGGCCACCTACCTGGGCGCGCACAGGTGAGCCACTCAGCCCCTCAGCCCTGGGCGAGCGGGCAGGAGGTGGGGTCGGTGAGAGGAAGCAGTGGGCAGGGAGCCTCGCGGAGCCAAGCCGCTGGGAACCCACCCACCGGCCACCAGCTCTGGGCTTCCCCTTGGGGAAGCTGTTTCAGGCAGGTGGGAAGGATGAGGTGAGAGGGCAGCCGAGGTGGTGGGTGTCCCAGGAGACAAGAGGTGAAGATAGGGGTGCCCTGAGCCCCAGGATGCCCCAGCCTTGTACCAGGTGAGGTAACAGAGGTGGGAGCCACAGGGGAGGGCACGGGGCAATGGGATTTTGCTCCAGCACAGACGCTGTGTTACCACCCTTCAGGCAGCAGGCTCACGTCTGGGAAACCTCTCCTTCAGGGGAGGTTATAGGACCGAAACGGTTTTTAGGACTCATGGCTAGACCAGGCCTCTGTGCTGTCCTCTTAGGCCTGGAGCACCGTCGTCCTTTGTAGAGCCGGACAGCGCCGGGATGGGGGTAGGGGTGGGGTGAGGACAAGAACGCAGGGGCACAGGGGTCGTCCAGGGCCTGGTTCAGTTTCATCTAGCCCTGCAGAGTGGCCGCAGGTACACATGCTTGGTCCATTGAGGGAGGCACAGCATCCCCACCTGGACCCCGGGGCTCTGGCTCTTTCTGCTGCCGTGAGCATTTCCTGGACCCCGAAAGGCTGCTCGGGGACTGGCCGTCCGTCTTCGTTGGCACCATCACCTGCTTAGCCATTCCTGCATCTTTAGGATGATTTAGGTTGTTCATCATTTCTCACTGCCTCACTAAGGCTTCCCTTGGGCGTTGATCAAAGCCGTGGCTCCCAGTGCTGCCTTGGAACCAGCTGGTCTCCCCTTGGGCAGCGCGGGCACCCCATCGGCACACGCGGCCTACCCGGCCCCCGCTGGCTGTCTCCACAGGACGAGAAGGACCGCATTGAGGCACTGGGTGGCTTCGTGTCCCACATGGACTGCTGGAGGGTCAACGGGACCCTGGCTGTCTCCAGAGCCATCGGTAAGGAGGTGAGGGGGGTGGGAGGGGGTCCCAGGGCCCGGGACTGTGCTCGCTGGGTGGTCTGGGAATGCACCCTCACTTGCTCATCAGTCAGATTGCAAAAGGGCTCTGGTGAATCCAGAGCACAGGTGTAGCCACCTTGGAAACTTGCATCCTGCACAGAAAATTGCAGCTTAAGTTATATTCATTAAAACAGTTTCTCAGAAAGATCTAGGAGGAAACCCTTGGCAGTTACTGTATGTGCTAAAGTTAATTTTTAATAGTCTATAAATGAGGCTCACCCTCCCCTACCCACCTTTCACGCTGATGATTCTTTTTTCTATCGTAAAAAATAAAGTGAGAAAAATGGCATCCCCTCCCCCACCCTGTCTTCTCCTGTGGCTGCCAGGCCTTGGTTTGGGGCTCAGACCTCCCTCCAGGACTGAGAAATCGCTCCCTTCCTGCTCCCCCACCACTCCCTGAGATGTGGCCCCAGCCCCTCCAAGTCTCCTGAAATGTTCTGTGCTTCTTGATACACATGGTGCCTTCCTTACAGCTGGACCCCGGGAGGTGGCCCACATGGAGGCCAGGAGGGGTCAGCCTCCTTCCAAGGGGACCGGGACTGGAGAGGGGGCCACTGGGCAGCTCTGTGTCAGGGAGCAACATGTCTGGCTCGTACCCTGGGGAGAAGTGAACGTCAGGGCCACAGCGGGGGAGGAGGACCAGCGGGAAGCCCTCAGGGGAGGCCTGAGCAGGAGAGAAGCCCAGGGCAGAATCGGGCGGAGGCTGCGCCCTGTTCTCTCCTGCGATAGGGGGATGGGAGAGGGTGCATGGGAGGCAGAGCCAGCATCCCGACTCGGCTGAGGCGCCCGTTGGGTGTGCAGGGAGCCGCAGGGGCTGGGGAGGGCCAGGGCCACACCTGGACAGCATCCTCGGCCTGTGTCCCCTCTGAAGTGAGACAGCTCTTGTAGGGAGCTGCCTTTGGCCCTGCTGGGTTCTGACTCTGCCCGCGGGGACACAGGGCAAGTCTGTCTCATCGCCCTGCTCTGTTCCTTTGGAGCACTTGGCACCTTGCGAAGCTACCTTTTCACCCTGTGTTGGAGGCGGGGTGGCCACAGGCAGGCCGGGGCCTGGGGAGGGGACAGCAGCAGGGGCATGGCCCTCACGATTCTCTCCCACTCGCAGGGGACGTCTTCCAGAAGCCCTACGTGTCCGGGGAGGCGGACACGGCCTCACGGGCGCTGACGGGCTCCGAGGACTACCTGCTGCTGGCCTGCGATGGCTTCTTTGACGTGGTCCCCCACCAGGAGGTGGCCGGCCTCGTGCGGAGCCACCTGGTCGGGCAGCAGGGCAGCGGGCTGCGTGTGGCTGAGGAGCTGGTGGCTGCCGCCCGGGAGCGGGGCTCCCATGACAACATCACGGTCATGGTGGTCTTCCTCCGGGACCCCCGAGACCTGCTGGAGCCAGAGACCGACGCTGTGCCGAGAAGCTAGGAGGTCCGGGCCCCCCGCCCCCACGATCCTCCCCTGCGGATGCCTTAGGACACGGCAGGAAGTGGGCAGGTGACGCCACCCACAGCCTCTGGCCCTGCTTGCGTCACCCCATCCTGGTGGCTGCCAGGGGCATCACCTGCTCACAGCAGACGGGGTGACAATGGGATGGTGGGATGTCCAAAGGAAGCCCAAGAAGGAGACTTCACGGAGGAGAAGGGGCCCAAGAAGTGGGCAGGCTCTGGGCCCCATTGGGTAGGGGTGGGACCAGAGGCTACAGGCGGCGGCCACAGCCAAACCAAAGACACTGGGCATGCTCGCAGGGTAGCAGGACTCTGTGGGACCTTCGGGCAGAACCAGGAGCCGCAGACATTTTCCAGTGCCCTGGGTGTCCAGCAGAGTTTTCCCATCCGCCCCTCACTGTCCGTCACTGGGAGGGCTTGTATGGACCGATGTTCCTGTCTGGTCCTGGTGCCCAGCAGGTCCTGGCCGAGCCATGTGGCTTCCCAAGTGGGGAGGGTGGCCTCATGGGGAAGGGGGTGGCGCCAGGGGTCTGATCTGTGGTGCCCACCAGTGACCTCCCTGGTTCCCGCTCACCCCTCGTGCACCAGGGAGGGAACGCTCAGACAAAGACACGTGTGTCTTGTTTGTGGGGGTTTTTTTTCCAGGGAAAAGTCTAATTCAGAAGCAGTATTTCAGGTTTTGTCCTTGTTCTGTCAGTGCCAATAGGACCCGTTGTGTCATATAACTTAAGCAGAGCTCGGCACTTATTTTATTCCTTAGAAAACTTAAGAATTGCTTTTTTTTTTTTGAGAAACTTCTTTTGCAGTATTACTGGATTTTTTTCCCCTAAATGAGGATTGAAACACACTTTTCCAGGTGGTGTAAATAAGCCATTCAAGTGCCTTAAACAGCTTTAGGCAAGGCTGGTACTGCCGGGCCTGTGACGGGTTCCGATAGCACGTTTCAGTTTTTTCAAAAGCAGGATTTGTTTTGTCAGAATGGTATCATTTTGGCCAGAATTCTTCCCGGAAGAGTTCTTTCTGCCTTTGTGACGCGCCGATGAGAACGTGGGCTGGACCTCGGGGCTCCAGAGCCGGGGTTACTGTGGCCCTGCCTCTCATGTCTCTGACTGGACCCCAGGCTGAGGGACTGAGCTCCACCAGTGGGCGAGTCCTTGCTGCTGTTTGGAATGTTCCAGAAGGTCTTGTGTATTGGTAGTTGAATTGGTTTCAACAGGAAACACACCTAAGGGGCTCTGCAAGGCCGAGGCAGCCTGAGGGTCTCCGGCTGTGTTTGGAGGCAGGTGGGATGCCACTGGGAGTCTGTCTTTCTCTGCCTGTGGATGGTGGCCTCTTGCTGCCTTGCTTTGCCCGCAGCCCACCTGCCTGCTGGCTCCCATTGAGTGGGTACAGGGTTGGAAGCGCAGGGCCGGGCAGGGGCTCCAGGCAGAGGTCAGGGCCCAGGGAGAGGGGTACCTGGTGGGAGGACCTGGGCTCCCTGTGGTGGGCAGGCTGCCACAGGCAGAGGCCGGCAGGTCTGGGAAGGGCGGTGGGTGGCTTAGCTGAGGCTTTAGAGGATGTCGCTGAGGGGACTTGGCGCCGGGTCCCTGAGGCTGCGGGGTCCCGTGGAGGTGGTCAGAGTCCACCTGCAGTGGGAGGGCCCAGGACAGGCTGTGCAGGGCGCACCCTGATCCCGGCTGCACTGAGGGAGCCTCTGCCCCCCTCACCCAGGGAAGGGAGGGCGGTGAGAGCCCCTCCTAAGGCCAGTCCCCAGGAAGCAGGGGGACACCACCTGCAGGCTCAGCGTTTCCCCCGTCCCAGCAGGGATGAAGCAGCTGAGACCACGTGCTCGGGGGCTCCTGGTAGAAAGCGTCTTTAGCATGGTCACAATTCAGAGAGCAGCTTTGGTGGCCCAGTGAGCAGGTGTTGCTCTGGCTAACCTGAATGGCTTGCCTCCTGGGAGCCATAGGCCCCCTCATCGGCCCCTCCCGGGACAGGGATCAGCCAGCCCTCAGGTTGGGGTGGGGGCCCGAGGGAGCCCTGCCTCGTGCAACACCTGGGCACTGAGCCATCCTCCCCTCTGGACAGGGCACCTTCAGCCTCCGCGAGTCCTGGCCCACTTCCTCTTCAGGTCACAGTCCCAAGAGGGCCACTAGCCAGGGACGCTGGTCTGGAAACCTCGGTCGCCTCCTCAAGCCCAAGCTTTGTCACTTGGTCTTTATCTCTGTGCGTCCGTGGGCCTCAGTGTCCCCTTTGTACTGAGTCTGTTGCACTGAGTCTGTGCAGTTGCCACTGGAATTCTGGAGGTGCTGGGCAAACCGGGGCGTCTTGGAGCGATGCTGCCAGGGCTAAGGGCCCCTCCCCCCGCCAGCAAGGAGGGGTGATTAAGTATTATTAGTATCTATTCTTAACAGTAAGTGGGCTGGGGAAGAATCAAGCTACTGATGCCAGCGCCTTCTTTATATGGAAAACAAAAGCCAGAGCTATTGAGCCCTGCTTTCACAGGTTGGGCTGCTCCCAGGCAGCAGGGGTGGGGGAGGCCCAGGAGAGGGGTCGGGGCCAGTGCCGAAATCCCAGGGGGAAACACGGCCTCCCTGACCCAGCCCATCCTCAGCATCCAGGACTAGGAACTGGTGTGTTTCAGGGGGAAGAGCGACGGGGGGGCAGGCCTCACAGGAGAAGCACAGGCTGTCTGTCTGGGGTCCTGGGTCACCTTCTAGCGACCCCTGTCCTCCTTGGGCCATCATGCGGTGCCCCGTTGCCCCTTCCCCTGCAGCTAGAGTTCCACCGTGGACTCAGGTGTCCTGGCCACGTCTGCAGTATTCAGAGGGTGGGGGTACAGCTGTGCTGCTCCTGGGCCTGGCCCCGACCCGAGCCAAATGGAGACCAAGTGGGCATTTGCAGAATGATCTCTTGGGTTTGATTCTGGCTGCAGCCCCAAGCAGGCAGCCCCGGAGGCCTGTGCTCTTCCCCGAGGCTCCACAGCTTTGCCAAATGCACCTGCAGCCTTGCCGAGGGTTTATCCATGCACATCTTGGTGCACTTCCTGGAAGTGTTCTGTGCGAGGAGGTCTTGTTCCCAGACAGGGTGGCTGTTTCCCCATCCAAGGGACAAGTCCCAGGGGCCTCTGTGCTCGTGTCAATAAACCACAAGCTCTGAACCCCACCCCCGAGTCTCGAGTCTTGCCTTCTTTGGCCTCCTCGCTCTTGGTCCCTGGCGACCAGGGTGTGTTTGGAAGCAGCTGGGGGATCATCTACCAATCTTGCAAAGCGAGCAGATGATTCAGGAGAGTGCTGCCGGCCTGCAGCCTCTCTGGCCCACCCCCCAGCCTGGTTCCCATCCCTGGGAGCCCGCCAGCACTAGCAGCAGGAAAGCTGTTCACTGCGAGCCTCTTCCAGGGGTGACAAGAGGGGGGTCAGGGGACTTCCCTGGTGGTCCAGTGGTTAAGAATCCGCCTTCCAACGCAGGGGACGTGGGTTCAATCCCTGGTTGGGAAAATAAGACCCCACATGCCGTGGGGCAACTAAGCCTACGCACTCTAGAGCCCACGTACCACAACTAGAGAGAAGCCCACGTGCTGCAACTAAGACCTGACGCAGCCAAAAATAAATACTTTTTTTTTTTAGAAAAGTGGGTGGGGGGTTCTGGCCCCTGGGGACCCTGCAGGAGTCCTCAGTGGCCCAGGGACTCTGAGGATGGAGACCCTCCCCCATCACACTCAGAAGGTCCCATGTGCTCTGGCTGAGCTCAGATCTCAAGGGAACGTGGGAAACATCAAAAATGCCTGCACGCGGAGACTGCTGAGCCACGGTGCCAAAGTGCTGCCTGAACTCCCCAAGACAGGGGCAGGAGGTGGTGCTGGTGCTTTCAGGGGAGTTGGGCCAGCCAGCCAGGATGGCTTTGACACTGCCACCTCCACCCCTGTCCCCGTGCTGAGCCTCTGTCCCCTGCTCGCTCGCCTGCTCCTGCGTGCCCCCTCTCGCCTACCGTGGGCCTTGCGTGTTGCTCCCAAATCACCCCTGAGGGCTTTCAGTGCCCCTCTGGCTCCAGGTGGCTTGGGGCAGTGGTCTCCTACCCTCCGGCCGCGCAGCAAGGGAGGCATGTTTATCTAGCTCCAGCCTGCCACCACGGGAGGCTGGGGCTCCCAACCAGGCCCGGGCTCCCCCAGCCCCACCTACTCACCCGTCTGTCTCCCCCTGCCTGCCCCCTCCGCCTCCTCCAAAGCTCCCAGCAGAATCTGCCCGGCAGAACCTCATTCTTAAGTGTATGCTGTCTTGATTGTTCCCTAATGAGCTGCCCACGTGTCTGAATCTGCGCTGCAGGCAGATAGTGGCACCCCCCACACTCACACACAATCACACATCTTGGAGCCTGCGGGTGGGGCTGAGTGGCCCCCGGGGCATCTGGGCCTTATTCATCTGCTGGACCTGGACCAGGACCAGGCCAGCGTGATGGCAGCTGGGAGTGGGGGCTGCAGCAGGGGACGAACCTGCACCCAGAAGCCAAGTCCGGCACAGACAGCCGAGGGCACAGGGTATGCCTTGGGGGGACTGGGGGTGGGAGGGGACTGGGTCTCGTGCCCACCAGGTGGGGGTTCTAGCCTGGGGGAGCTACCGACAGCCAGCAAGAGCCGGGGAGACAGGCAGGAAGCCAGCTGGGAGGGCTGATGACTAGCCGGCCCTCCAGTTCCCTTCAGAGGGTCCTGGGGCTCCTGGCTGCCCGCCCTGGTTCTGGACCAGTCAAGGACAGACCCTCCGCCAGCCCCAGCCATGAAGCTGCACTTCATGGGTCTGCTTCCGGGGACTTGAGCCTGGACATCTGGGCGCCCAAGGCCAAGGGGTGTGTGCAGCCTCCTCAGAGCAGCCTGGGGACCACTCCAGTCCCGGCAGAGGGTACCCCTAGGTGCCAGGCCCGGGCCCAGGGAGGCCCCTCCTCAGACCACTGTCTCCACCACTCCTTATGGCTGTGGCTGGGGAGACCACCTCCTCCTCCTCCCTTCTCTCCCCCTCCCCTCCCCCTCCTTTCTTAAATTATAAAAGTAATATGACTACATGACAAAACTTGGAAAAGAGAGAAGAGGAAAAACAAGATTTGATTTTGGGTGTGGAACAAAGTAGCCAAGTTAAGTGTTTAGAAACGAAACAAAACAAAAGCCTCTAGAAGTGAAAGGCACCTTTTTGCCCAGAAAGAAACAGGATTAAATATAAGAGCCATAGGGAGTTCCCTGGTGGCGAAGTGGTTAAGAATCCGCCTGCCAATGCAGGGGACATGGGTTCGAGCCCTGGTATGGGAAGATCCCACATGCCGCGGAGCACCTAAGCCCATGCTCCACAGCTACTGAGCCTGCGCTCTAGAGCCCGCGAGCCACAATACTGAGCCCACGTGCCGAAACTACTGAAGCCCGTGCGCCTAGGGCCTGTGCTCTGCAACAAGAGAAGCCACTGCAATGAGAAGCCCAAGCACCACAACAAAGAGTAGCCCAACTCGCCACAACTAGAGAAAGCCCGCGCACAGCAACGTAGATCCAGCGCAGCCAAAAATAAATACATAAAAGCCATAAATTTGAGCCTCAACTGCATGTACATATTTCATTGGCAAAAACGGGCTGCAACTTGGTCCATTTAAGGCCTGTTGGTGTCGTCATGTTCTACGTGAATTCAGGCCTCACGGATGAAGCTGGTTCTCAGCAGCTGCCTCTCCCGTCCAGCCTGGGTGGCCCCACCGGGAACAGTCCCTTGTCACGACTGCCTCTCCCAGCTTGGGCAGTTCTTCCATCAAGTGTTTGACATAAACACACCAAGAAGCGATGTCATAGATTGGGTGTAACTGATAATAGTTACATCGTGCATCTCCCGACACATTAGTTCGTCTTGCTTGTCTTTTCTGAAAATGGGAATGTGCTGGCTGCATTCTTCTCCATGCCTTGTCACTCAGCGTCCTGTTTCTCAGATTCATCCATGTGGTGTGGGTTTCTGGCTTTTTGCAGAAACGGAGCTGCTGTGCACATTCTCAACGGGTGTCCTAGTGCCCATATACCAGGAGTGTCATGTGGACACTTCTGACCCAACATTTCCGAAACCCACTGCCCTTCCCCCCAGCTCCACCTCGGTTCAGGGATTGTGTCACCATCTTCCACACTAGTCCCCAGAGCCTGAGAGTGGCCTCTGCCCACCCTCATCTCCAGGTGCCTCCTAGCCCCCTGAAGGAGGTCCATGGGACCTATTGTCCACATGGGGACGCCGCTGAGAGCAAGCGAGTGACTATTAATGGCTGGGACAACAGCAAACACCAGGATGTCTGGTCACTGTGCATGGGAGGCGTGGACAGTGACTAGTGGGTGACCAGGGTCCTCACTGCCACTGTAGCCAGATATGGAACACAGCCTAGAGCTCCACCAGTTGGAGTCGTTCACAGAGTGGACTCTTAGCGTTTGAAAATGCTGTTCCCAAATAATTTTAGTAAGATGAAATAGGGGGGCAAAAAGGAAATCTAAATAATTAGAAAAATGTAAAGATTAGGGCAAAAACTTTGGTGATGTTAAATGACAAAAGCAAAACACAAAGTGTACTGAAAGCATGTATCTGATCACCTACGTAAATGGACAAATGTACAAAGAGACGTATCCAGTCTCCACACAGAGGAAACGCAGATTTCTATTTTGGCTTTTGTATTACTATTTTTGTAATTTTTGTAATATTTTCCAAATTTTTGATAAGTATGTTTTACTTTTAAAATCAAAGCGGGGGGTGGGGAGCTTTAATGCTATTTAAAGAGACAGAAATGGTTCATTCCTTCACAATTGCTTGCTGGTCTAGACTTGGGGTGGAGAACGGGACGGAGGCCCCGCCTGGGCAGGCTCTGCTGTGGGCAGGGGCCCAAGGACCAAGCAGGTGGGCGAACGCCAGGAGGCCTGGCTATTTGGCGACAGCTCCCTATCCGAGGAGGCAGGCTCGGGGAGCTCTGGAGACGGGGCAGTGGGAGAGTCGTGAGCTCAGGAACAAGGGCCTGGTGGCCAGTGACATTCTGAGTGCGCCTGGAGGCTGCTAGGCCATGCAATTGGCACTGAGCCTGTGGCTAAGACCTGAGACAGACACACAAACTCACGCGTGGGTCAGAGCAAGGGGTAGGGGCCATGGTGGAAGCACTTAACCACATGCAAAGAGGAAAGGGAGGAACAGCATTCGGGGCGGAAGGAAGAGCAAGCCTGCAGCCAGCCCGGGGAGGAAGAGTTTGCTGCCCCTGTGTTCTGTTGTGGATTAGACACTACGTTTCCAGCAGCCCCCTCTCAACAGGGCCTATGCATCTGTGCCTCTGATGCCCTGGTAGCTCCTCGGCCTCCTCCTACCAGCCCGCAAAGGGCCACGACACTCAGAGAGCACCAGGCCCCACCGCAGAGAAGCCTGGGGCAGTCCACTGGGGATTCCAAGATTGGGCAGTGCTAACCTGTGGTCCTAGAAGCCAAAACAGCTGGTTGCCTCTAGGTGGAGGATTGGCTGGAAAGGGGCCCCAGGAGAGGTTCTAGGTGATGGAAATAGTCTCCATTTTTATTTGGGTCTTGGTGACACAGATGAACACTTTTGTCCAAATTCAATAGACCATGTACTTAAGATCGGGACAGTTCGCTGTATGTAAATTACACCTGGATACAAAATAAAAAGGCTCAGGCCAGACTCTGGGTAACCCAGGCAGCGTGCTTGGGGGAGTCATGGAAGGTGGGAGGGAAGGCCTACAGGGGGAAGTGCCAGGCAGCAGGGCTATGGACGGAGCTCCAAGACGGCCACAGGAGCAGGTGGACAGTGACAGACAAAAGGCCAGTGGCCCAGGGTGCCACGGTGGTTAGACCATGACCGTGCTGAGGGACGACCACTGGGCCCAGAGAGCCAGCCACAAGGGAACCTGGGTGAACCCTCCAGGAGTTGGGGAGAGTCAGCACTTACTGTGCACCTACTGTGTGCCAGACCCTGGGCTGGAGAGGCGGCGGCTCACTCAGTTACGCTGCGGCCCTGAAGGTCACTTGATCCCTGAGCAGAGGAGGAGCCCAAAGCTTAGGGCTGCAGCTGGGGTGAGGCAGAGCCCAGGCCACCTTCTTCCAGAGTCAGAACTGAGCTTCCCACCTCTGGTCGCACGGGCTGTGGCTGGGACCCTACGGGACAGAGAGCTGCCGGGCTGCCCGTGGGGCTGGGTCAGAAGAGTCAGCCTGTTAGAAACCAGAACTGTGTGCGTCAGCAATTAGTCCTAAACATGCTGTACTGGAGTCTCAGGTCTCAGGAACTTTTAGAAGGTCAAACACAGGTGGCAAAGGTGGAGCACGTGGGGCCTGGGGTGGCGGGTGCGGGCCAGGGGCCTGGGACGCCGCACTGGGGTTTGTCTTCTGTCCTTCGGCAATGACAAGCCCCCTATGGTCTCTGCAACTGCATTCGCGTTGTGAAGAGCCCTCCACGGTGGGCGGTGCTGCCTGGAAGGGGGCGTGACCGCTTCGCCCACTGGCCAAGGGACACAAGCGTTTGCCCCGCGTGTGCATGGAGGCTCCCGTAGCAGGGGAATCTGAGTTCCGCTCTGCACGCAGGGAGCCAGCGAATAAACCCTCTTCTTCCCCCTCCAGGCTCCTGCCAGCCTCCCCTTGCCAAGCCCGGTCCAAAGCTGCCAGCGGATGCAGCGCGGGGTTTTGAGGCAGCTGGTGGCTGGGAAGGGCATCATCACACGTGACAGTCACCCTTGAAAACGGGATCTGGAGGTAAAAGGATAAGTTATGGTACATTTTTATAATGGATTCCGATGTGTCTGGTTAGAAGATTGTGGTAGATTTATTAGGAAAAAAGCAATGAAAATATACAAAACTATCCCATTCGAATGTTTATTTATTTAACATTTTAAATTATGTAAATATGCAAGTATGTTCTTAAAAGCACAGGAAAGAAGGGCAGGAACCTCTTGGAGGTGGAGTGGAGGGGCTTCTCGCTCTGGCCCTCATGCCTTGTTTTACAGGCTTTGCATGGTTTGAACTTGCAAAAATGAGCATGAATTTTTATTTTTATTTTTTCCACCTGCGGGGCACGTGGCATCTTAGTTACCCGGACCATGGATCGAACCTGTGCCCCTTGCAGTGGAAGCACGGAGTCTTAACCACAAGATGGCCAGGGAAGTGTGAAATATTTTTATAATTTAAAAAATTCATAAAATTGAAAGGAAAGAAACCCTTTTGGAAGCCAGGAGTGAAGGGACTGAGGAAGAGGCTGAGGCAGGGAGAGTTGGGAGGGCTACTTCCCACAGAGAAGCAGGGCAGGCAGTGGGGAGGGAGTGGAGGGCTGGATTGCAAAGTGTTCAAGACCCTCCTGCTCCATTTTCCTCTCCTGCCTTGCCTCCCCTTGGAGGTGGCAGCATGGGTGGAAGCCAAGGAGGCAGCTGGCGTGGTCGTAAAATCAGTTACATGTGAGGGGATTGAGCAAATGTATGGGTGCCAGGTTTTCCTCACTTTTGAGAAGAGAATTGCAAATATGGAAAGGGGGTGAGGCTGGAAAGAGCCCTGAGCAATTGGAGATGTCAGTGTGAAATATATATGTTTATGTACATATTTGTATGTATATGTGTATATTTACACACACACACATGTGTGTATATTTTTTTCCCTAGCTCTCTCCACTGAGAGCACCTAGAAGCAATGTCATCCCGTCAGCAACAAGCACACCAGACACCCAGATCTTGATTTCTAAACACCATCCTACACCAAAAAGAATTAGGACTCCTTGAAGAAATGGCTGATTCCAGGGCTGGGCCACCTGGAACGTAACAAAGTTCAAAGAATGATGGTAACATGTCACAGGATATAGGGGTCAACTGGAGGAGATCCTACTGACCAAATCTGGGGCAACTGGAAATCAAAATAAAATAAAATAACTAAATTACGTAGGAATCCATGAGTCCATTTTGAAAAGGAAAAAGAAAAGCTCTTCCTTACAGTACAAAGCCAACTAATGGAATTCCTAGCTGTGCAATAAGGCAAGAAAAAGACGTAAAAAGAATACAGATCAGAAAGAAAGAAACTGTTTCTCTTTGCAGATAATGTGATTATCTATGTAGAAAGTCCCCCAAAATCTATCCTCCTAAAAACACTGTTAAAACTAACCAGTTGGGCTTCCCTGGTGGCGCAGTGGTTGAGAGTCCGCCTGCCGATGCAGGGGACACGGGTTCGTGCCCTGGTCCGGGAAGATTCCACATGCTGCGGAGCGGCGGCCGCTGAGCCTGCGCGTCCGGATCCTGTGCTCTGCAACGGGAGAGGCCACAACAGTGAGAGGCCCACGTACCACAAAAAAAAAAAAAAAAAAACTAACCAGTTAGTTTAGCAAGGTTGCAGGATACAAGTTCAATACAGGAAAATCAATAACGTTTCTATTGATTTTGGAAACAGAAACTTTTTTTAAAAACTACCATTTAGGGACTTCCCTGGCAGTCCAGTGGTTAAGACTCTGCACTTCCACTGCACGGGGTGCGGGTTCCATCCCTGGTCCAGGAACTAAGATCCTGCATAATGAGCAGTGCGGCAAAAAAAAAACACACAAAAAAACAAAAAAAACAGGTAAGAGCAAACATTTTTTTTAAGTAAAAATAAAAAAACTACCATTTACAATAGCTCCAAAACACATGAAATACTTGCTATAAATCTAACAAAATATGAACTCTATGCTGAAAACTAAAAAATTCTGATGAAATAAATCAGAGAAGATCTAAATACATAGACAGGCTATGCTCATGGTTTGGAGGAGTCAAAATAGTAAAAATGCCAATTCTACCCCAAACTGATCTACAACTTCAATGTTATTACAATAAAAATTCCAGTGGCAGAATTTTTTAAATAGATATAGACAAGCTGACTGTAAAATTTATATGGGAAGTCAAAGGAACTAAAACCATTCAAACAATTTAGAAAAATATGAATAAAGTTGAAGGACTCACAGAACCTGATTTAAGACTTACTGTATAGTTGCAGTAATCAAGACAGTCTGGTACTGCCACAAGGGTAGACAGATAGATCAATGGAACTGGAAAAAATCCAGAAATCAGCTATCACAAATGTAGCTAACTGATCTTTTGGTGATAAAATATATCTAACATAAAATTTGCCACTCTAACCATTTTTTTAAAATAAATTTATTTATTTATTTGTGGCTGCATTGGGTCTTCGTTGCAGTGTGCGGGCTTCTCATTGCTGTGGCTTCTCTTGTTGCAGAGCACAGGCTCTAGGCATGCGGGCTTCAGTAGTTGTGGCTCGCGGGCTCTACAGCTCAGGCTCAGTAGTTGTGGCGTGCGGGCTTAGTTGCTCCAAGTCAGTAGTTGTGGCTCGCGGGCTCTACAGCTCAGGCTCAGTAGTTGTGGCGTGAGGGCTTAGTTGCTCCAAGGCATGTGGGATCTTCCTGGACCAGGGCTCGAACCCGTGTCCCTGCATTGGCAGGCGGATTCTTAACCACTGCGCCTCCAGGGAAGTCCCCTAACCATTTTTTAATTGTGGTTAAATATACATAACAAAATTTAGCACCTTGATCATTTAAGTGTACAATTCAGTGGTATTAAGCACATTCACAATGTTGTGCAGCCATCAGCACTATCTATTTTCAAAACATTTTCATCACCCCAAGTAGGAGCTCTACCCATTAAGTAATAACTCCCCAGTCTCCACCCTACCTGCAACCCCTGGAACCTCTAATCTACTTTCCGTCACTACTAAATACTCATATAAGTGGAATCATAAATATTTGTCTTTTCGTATCTGGCTTATTTCGCTTAGCATAATGTGTTAAAGGCTCATCCATGTTGTGGAATATATGAGAACTTCATTTTTATGGTTGAATAACATTCCACTGTATGTATGTACACATTTTGCTTATCCATTCATGGATAAACATGTGAACAAACATGACATTTATGTTGTTTCCACACGTTGCCTATTGTAAATAATGCTGCTATGAACATTGAGCTCCTGTTAACAAATCTTTGGGGTATGTATCAATATTTAGGAGTGGAATTGCTGATGGTATGGTTATTGTATCTTTCACCTTTTGGGGAACTATCAAACTATCTTCCCCAGCAGCTGCACTATTTTATAATCCCACCAGTAAGGTACAGGGTTCCAATATCCCCCATGTTTGCCAACTCTTATTTTGTGTTGCTTTGTTTGTTTGTTTTTTTGCAGTACGCGGGCCTCTCACTGGTGTGGCCTCTCCCGTTGCGGAGCACAGGCTCCGGACGCGCAGGCTCAGCGGCCATGGCTTACGGGCCCAGCCGCTCCACGGCATGTGGGGTCTTCCTGGACCAGGTCACGAACCCGTGTCCCCTGCATCGGCAGGCGGACTCTCAACCACTGCACCACCAGGGAAGCCCTGTTTGTTTGTTTTTAATCATAGCCATCCTAGTAGGTGTGAAGTGATATCTCATTGTGGTTTGATTTGCATTTCCCTAATGACTAATGATGTTGAATATCTTTTTTTTTTTTTTTTAATTATTTTTGGCCGCGCAGCTTGTGGGATCTTAGTTCCCTGTTCAGGGATCAAACCCCGGCCCTGGCAGTGAAAGCACTGAGTCCTAACCACTGGACCGCCAGGGAATTCCCTTGAGCATCTTTTAATGTGCTTATTTGCCATTTGTGTATCTTCTTTGGAGAAATGTCTATTCAAGTCCTTTTCTCCTTTTTTTTTTTTTTTTTTTTTTTGTGGTATGCGGGCCTCCCCCTGCAGTGGCCTCTCCCGTTGCGGAGCACAGGCTCCGGACGCGCAGGCTCAGCGGCCATGGCTCACGGGCCCAGCCGCTCCGCGGCACGTGGGATCCTCCCAGACCGGGGCGCGAACCCGGTTCCCCTGCATCGGCAGGCGGACGCGCAACCACTGCGCCACCAGGGAAGCCCCCTTTTCTCCTTTTTAAATTGGGTTGTCTTTTTGTTGTTGAGTTGTAGGAGTTGTTTTTTTTTAATTGAGGTATAATTGACATACAACATTATATTAGTTTCAGGTGTACTACATAAAGATTCGATATTTGTATTCATTGCAAATTGATCACCATGATAAATCTTAACATCCGTCACCATATCCAGTTACAGATTTTTTTTCTTGTGATGAGAACTTTTAAGATTTACACTCTTAGCAACTTCAAATATGCAATACAGTATTATTAACTATAATCACTGTACTGTACATTACATCCCCATGACTTATTTATTTTATAACTGGATGTTTGTACCTTTAAAAATGAATTTTTATTTTTTTCTTCCAACTTTATTGAGATATAATTGACATACAGCACTGTGTAAGTTTAAGGTGTACATCGTAATGATCTGACTTACACACATCATGGAATGATTGTCACAGTAAGGTTAGTGAACATCCATCATCTCATATAGATACAAAATTAAAGAAATAGAAAAAAATTTTTCCTTGTAATGAGAACTCTTAGGATTTACTCTCTTATCAACTTTCATATATAACATGCAACAGTGTTAATCCTATTTATTATGTTGTACATTACACCCCAGTACTTATTCATCCTATAATTGGAAGTTTGTACCTTTTGACTGCCTTCGTCCAATTCCCCTCCCCTCCCCCCACCTCTTATAACCACAAATCTGATCTTTTCTATGAGTTTGTTTGAAGTGTAATTGACCTAAAACACTATGTTAATTCCTGGTTCACAACGTATAGATCCTATATTTCTATACATTTAAAATGATCACCACGATAAATCTAGTTACCGTCTGTCTATTGTCTGTCGCCACACAAAGATATTACATAATTATTGACTACGTTCCCCACACTGTATATTTCATATCTGTGACTTGTTTATTTTGCAACTGGAAGTTTGTACCTCTTAATCTCCTTCTCCTATTCCTCTCCCCTCCCACCCCCTTCCCTCTGGCAACCACCTGTTTGTTCTCTGTATCTATGACTCTGTTTCTGTTTTGTTCTGTTGGTTCATTTGCTTTGTTTTTTAGATTCCACATATAAGTGAAATAATACAGTATTTGTCTTTCTCTGTCTGACTTATTTCCTTTAGCATAATACCCTCTAGGTCCATCCATGTTGTCCCAAATAGTAAGATTTCATTCTTTTTTATTTCTGAGTAATAGTCTGTTGTATAAATATACCACATCTTCATTATCCATTCATCTATTGATGGGCACTTAGGTTGCTTCCATATCTTGGGTATTGTAAATAATGCTGCAGTGAAAATAGGGGTGCATATATCTTTTATAATTAGCGTTTTCGATTTCTTCAGTTAAATACCCAGGAGTGGAATTGCTGGATCATATGATGTGGTAATTCTATTTTTAATCTTCAAGGAACTGCCATACTTTTTTCACCAATGGCTGCACCATTTTACCACCCAACGAACAGTGCACAAGGGTTCCAATTTCTCCACATCCTTCCAACACTTGTTATTTTCCATTTGTTTTCATTTTTAATAATAGCTATACTAATGGCTGTGTGGTGATATCTCATTGTAGTTTTGATTTTCATTTCCCTAATGATTAGTGATTAGTGGTGTGCTTATTGGACAACTGTATATCTTCTTTGGAGAAATTTCTATTCAGGTCTTTTGCCTATTTTTTAATTGGGTTGTTTGTCTTTTTGTTGTTCAGTTGTAGGGGTTCTATATATATATTCTGGATATAATCCCTTATCAGATATATGATTTGCAAATATTTTCTCCCATTCTGTGGGTTGCCTTTTTACTTTAGTGATAGTGTCCTTTGATGCACAAAAGGTTTTAATTCTGATGAAACACAATCTTTTTTTTGTTGTTATGTGTGCTTTCAGTATCATATCCAAAAAATCTTTGCCAAATTGTAAGCCATGAAGCTTCTAATTCAATCTTTTTTTTGTTGTTATGTGTGCTTTCAGTATCATATCCAAAAAATCTTTGCCAAATCGTAAGCCATGAAGCTTCTAATTTTTTTTTTTTTGGCTGCTTTGGGTCTTTGTTGCTGCACACAGGCTTTCTCTAGCTGCAGCAAGTGGAAGCTACTCTTCGTTGTAGTGCAGGCTTCTCATTGCGGTGGCTTCTCTTGTTGCAGAGCATGGGCTCTAGGCACACGAGCTTCAGTAGTTGCAGCATGAGGGCTCGGTAGCTGTGGCTTGCGGGCTCTAGAGCAGAGGCTCAGTAGTTGTGGCACACAGGCTTAGTTGCTCCGTGGCATGTGGGATCTTCCCAGACCAGGGCTCGAACCCATGTCCCCTGCATTTGCAGGCAGATCCTTAACCACTGCACCACCAGGGAAGTCCCAGCATTGACATCTTGACAATATTGTCTTCCAGTCCATGAACTGAGGATGTCTTTCCATTTATTTGTGTCTTCTTTAATTTCTTTCAGCAATGTTTCATGGTTTTCAGTATACAAATCTTTGGTCTCCTTGGTTAAGTTTGCCCCTACCTTATTCTTTTCAATGCTATTATAGTGTTTTCTTAATATCCTTTCTGGATTATTCATTGTTAGTGTGTAAAAATGCAACTGATTTTTGTGTGTCGATTTTATATCCTGTAACCTTATTCAATTCGTTTACTAGTTCTAACAGTATTTTGTATAATCTTTAGGGTCTTGTACATATAAGATCATGTCGTGTGCAAACATAGGTAATTTTACCTTCCTTTTCAATTCAGATGACTTTTATTTCTTTTTCTTGCCTAATTTCTCTGGCTAGAACTTCTAATAGTATGTTGAGTAGAAGTGTTGAAAGCACACATCTTGGTATTGTTCTTGATTTTAGAGACAGAGCCCTTCTTTTTCAATGTAGACATTTACAGCTATAAATTTCCCTCTGAGCACTATTTTCACTGCACACCTTAAATTTTGGTATATTGTGTTTTCATTTTCATTCATCTCAAGGTATTGTCTTATTCCCTTTGTGATTTATTCTTTGACCCATTGGTTGCTTAAGAGTATATGTTGTTGAATTTTCACATATTTGTGAGTTCTTCAGCTTTCCTTCTGTTATCCTTTTCTAGCTTCAATCCATCATGATTGGAAAAAATATTCTGAATGATTTCAACCTTTAAAAATTTTTTAAGACTTGTTTGGCAGCCTAACATATGATCTGTGCAGGAGAATGTTCCATGAGCACTTGAGAATAATGTGTATTCTGCTGCTGTTGTGTGGTGTTCTGTTTATGTCAGGTCTAACTGGTTTATAGTGTTGTTCAAGTTCTCTATTTCCTTATTGTTCTTCAATCTGGTTGTCCTATCCATTATTGAATGTGGGTATTGAAGTATCCAGCTATTATTGTAGTATTGTCCATTTCTCCCTTCAATTCTGTCCATCTTGATTTATTTAATCTTTTGTCAATATATAATGACCTTCTTTGTCTCTTGTAATCTTTTTTTAAAATTTATTTTTATTTATTTATTATTTTTGGCAGTGTTGGGTCTTCGTTGCTGTGTGCGGGCTTTCTCTAGTTGCAGTGAGCAGGGGCTACTCTTAAAATTTATTTTTATTTATTTATTATTTTTGGCAGTGTTGGGTCTTCGTTGCTGTGTGCGGGCTTTCTCTAGTTGCAGTGAGCAAGGGCTACTCTTCATTGTGGTGCGCGGGCTTCTCATTGCGGTGGCTTCTCTTGTTGTGGAGCACGGGCTCTAGGCACACGGGCTTCAGTAGCTGTGGCTCGCAGGCTCTAGAGTGCAGGCTAAGTAGTTGTGGTACATGGGCTTAGTTGCTTCACAGCATGTGGGATCTTCCCGGACCAGGGCTCGAACCCATGTCCTCTGCATTGGCAGGTGGATTCATAACCACTGCGCCACCAGGGAAGCCCTCTTGTAATCTTTTTTAATTGAAATTCTGTTTGTCTGACAATAATATAGTGACCTCAGCTCTTTTGTTTATTATTTGCAAAGAATACCTTTTTCCATTCTTTTATCAATACTTTCAAGCTCTTTGTGTTTTTATATCTAATGTGAACCTCTGGTAGACTTCATAAAGATAAGGTCCTGTATTATTATCCATTCTGCCAGTCTCTGTCTTTTAATAGGAGAGTTTAGTCCATTTACGTTTTTTGTTTTTTTTTTCTGGCCGTGCCACACGGCTTAGTTCCCCAACCAAGGATTGAACCTGGGCCCTCAGCAGTGAAAGCTCTGAGTCCTATCCAGTGGACCACCAGGGAATTCCCTAATGTAATTAGTAGTAAAGAAAGATTTATTTTATTTATCAATTTTAGACAATATTTATTTCTTATTCTGGCAGTGAGGAATTAGCTCTTCTGTGCTACTCTAACCCCCACTTTTCTCCTTTCATCCTCACAATATATTTTCCCACTGTCTATAGTTAAATCAATAGTTAGTGTTTACGTTATTGACCAAGTAAGTAAACTCTGTTCACTCAAGCTGTAAATTATTATTACATTTTCTTTTTCTTAGAAGTTTATTTTATCTGGAGTTAATAATTATTTCTTTCTTCAATTTTTTTAGTTTTCTAAGTACCTAGAGCTGTTTTCTTCCAAAGGTTCCAAACACATAGCAATAAATTTTCCAAATATTCAACCCGTAACTGATCAAGTCCATCTTTTCCTTGGAGACTTAATCCCACAGACCTCTGTCTTTCTGCTCCATTTTGGGCTGGTTGCTCACTAAACCTGGTACACAAACGTTGTCCTGGAACTTCCTTTTGCCAGTCAAGAAAGATTATTTTTGTCATTTAGCTATTTGTTTTCTGTGTGTCTTTTGTGTTTTTTGTTCTTCAATCTCCCCATTACTGCCTCTTTTTAAAAAAATTTAGTTGATTTTTTTTGGTAGCATACCATTTTAACTCCCTTCCCCTTTCCTTTTCTGTATATTTTTATTTTCTTAGTAATTACCTTGGGAATCACAATTAACATCTTAAATTTATAACAATTATAAAATAAATATAACACATAAACAATTTCAATTAAGTAACAATTTTAAAAAATTATTGGACTTCCCTGGTGGCCCAGTGGTCAAGACTCTGCACTTCCACTGCAGGGGGCATGGGTTTGTTCCCTGATTGGGGAAGTTCCATGTACCGCGCAGCATGGCCAAAAAGAAAGAAAAAAAATTTTTTTAATTATAATATAAAATACTATGAATTATACTAGCTTCTTTTCAATATTAAATTATATTACATCTCCATCCTTCCTCTTCTGGCCTCCATGATTTATGAGGAGAAATCAGCTCTTCATCTTATCGAGAATCTCTTGTACATATTGAGTCACTGCTCTCTGGCTGTTTAAAAAAATTTTTTTTGTCTTTGGGTTTCCACAATTTGAACATAATGGATCTCCTCTGGATAATGATTAGACGGGGTGGGCATGTGACCCAATCTGCCATGAGGCAGGAGGGGAGGCTGCTGTGTGTCTGGTTGTCTCCTCACTCCTAAGAAGGGGACTCACCAGGGGAGACCATCCTTTCTGCTTTTGAATAGTGTGGCACCATGTATAGTCTGGAACTGCTGCAGCCACCTCCCTACCTGCCTGAGGATGATGCCAATGCACAGAATAGGCTAGAAGGGCAGAGAAGGGGAGCAGAAGCCATACTTGTGGGATTCTTGTCAGGTGAGAAAGAGTCCGTACTGTTTATACCAGTTTGGTTTGGCAGGACCACCACTTAGTGCCTAGGATGTAGCAGTTAAGGAGGCGCTTGCTGTCAGATGCTGATGCTGCACTGTGTGACCCCGAGAGTGTTTCCTTAAATGTTTCACCCTAAGTGCCTCACTCATCTCTTCCTGGTTCTGACCCTATGTGATTCAAAGTTTTCTGAACCTACAGCTGAAAGGTTCTAACTGACAAGCAGAGGACACTGAAATGTAAGGAATGGACAGGTAAGAGGAACTCAGAAAAGGAGATGAATAACAGCTGCTCTGTTTGGGCCAGCGTGCTGTTATATAATAATGGTGCCAGCGGCCAGCTCAGCCTTCAGCCTAATACTAAAATTGCCCTCCAAATTTTCAGTCGTAGCCATCTTATTGTCTTGATTTTCTACAGTATGTTACTGCATCTGACCTGAACAATATATGCTTCTTTGAATTTATTAAAATGTTTTATGGTCCAGTGTAGGATACTTTTTATATTTTATGTAGAACTCAGTATGTGTTTTTATGCCTTATTATTCTGCTGATTAACTCGTCTTTATTCCTATTTTTGTTTATTTTATACATCACAGTCTGATAGTGGTGTGTAATATATTTTACTATAACTGTGTTTCTATTAGTTGTATTGTATTTCTAAAGATTGTTTCCTGGTTTGTGTTGCTGTATAATTTGGTGCATTTGGTTTCACAATGACTTTTTATTCTATGTGTATTTTTTGTACATCTTTTTTAACAACAGTACATATTCAGAGTTTGTCCTTTGATCTGATCTGAGATTTTCATAATTTTATATAGGAATTTTAGCTATTTATGTGTTTCTTATTTATTTACATTTCCCTTATTTGCTACACTTAGTTTCACTTTCCATCGTCTAATTTTCTTGTATTTTGATGTTGTTTTTTTTTAATGATTCCTTGCCATTTCTTTTTTATTTACAACGTGAGGAAAGTGTCTAGTATACTTCTGGTTAATACTCTTGATTTTTGCTGTATGAATTACCTTCTTCCTTTTATCTCTTGTAATAATTTATAAGGTAGACATACAGCTTTTTACACTGAAAAAATATCTGAAATTATATAATTTTTTTTTGATGTGGACCATTTTTAAAGTCTTTATTGAATTTGTTACAGTATTGCTTCTGTTTTATGTTTTGTTTTTTCGGTCGTGAGGCATGTGGGATCTTAGCTCCCCGACCAGGCATCGAACCCGCAGCCCCTGCATTGGAAGGCGAAGTCTTAACCACTGGACCGGCAGAGAAGTTCTATAATTTTTTAAAATTACCTTTTTCCTCACTTTACGTAAAACAAAGACTTAGTATCTTGCTTTTTCTACCCTCTTTCTTCCTATCTGATTGCATTAATCTGAGGTTAAAACCCCCTATTTTAAAAAATCCTCTTTCTCAATTTTTTTCCTTTTGCATTTTGTTTGTTACTATAGCAACAACAATTATTTCAACTTATCAGCATCAGTCTCTACTGAGTGTTTTTATTCAGTTATCTCTCTATCTTTAGCTAGTTTCAAGGCTCATTGCCAGTTCTTTTCTCTTGTTTCATCATTCATGAGTTTCTGATTCATGTCCCGGTGATTTATTGTTCGACTCTGAGCAATTTTTTGCAGAAAAGGGAGTTAGTTGGGTCGTGTATTAGTCACAAACTCTTGTGGTTTCAAGTGACAGAATCCAAATTCAAATTGATTTCAGTTAAAAAAAGAGAATATATTGTCTCATGAACCTGTAAAGTCCAGGCTCAACTGAATACAGCCTCGAACTGTGTCATCAGGAAACTGTCTCCATCTCTGGACCCTGCTTTCGCCATCTCAGCTTCATTCTCAGAGGGCAGTTCTCACATGGTGGCATGTCTGGCCCCAGACTCATACTCCCTGCCCTGGCATGCTGGCAGAAGGGGAGCACTCCTTTCCCAATTGTTTCTGCAGAAGTCTGGGCTGAGGGATTTCCCTGGCGGTCCAGTGGGTAAGACTCCGTACTCCCAATGCAGGGGGCCCGGGTTCGATCCCTAGTCGGGGAACTAGATCCCACATGCCGCAACTAAGAGCCGGCATGCTGCAACTAAGAGTCAGCATGCCACAACTAAAGTTCCTGCACATGGCAGCGAAGATCCCGCCTGCCGCAACTAAGACCTGGCACAGTCAAATAAATAAATATATTTTTAAAAAAGTCTGGGCTGGTCTTCCCTGGTGGCGCAGTGGTTAAGAATCCGCTTGCGCGCGTCCGGAGCCTGTGCTCCGCAACGGGAGAGGCCACAACAGAGGAAGGCCCGCATACCACCAAAAAAAAAAAAAAAAAGAATCCGCTTGCCAGTGGAGGGGACACGGGTTCGAACCCTGGTCCGGGGAGATCCCACATGCCGCGGAGCAACTAAGCCCGTGCGCCACAACTACTGAGCCTGTGCTCTAGAGCCCGCGAGCCACAACTACTGAGCCTGCATGTTGCAACTACTGAAGCCCATGAGCCTAGAGCCCGTGCTCCGCAACAAGAGGAGCCACCACAATGAGAAGCCTGTGCACCGCAATGCAGAGCAGCCCCCACTTGCCGCAACTAGAGAAAGCCTGCGTGCAGCAATGAAGACCCAACGCAGCCATAAATAAATAAATAAATAAATTAAAAAAAAAAAAGTCTGGGCTGAGTGTCAATGGCCTGGATCAGGTCTCATACCCATCCTTTAAACCAATGTCTGTGACTCTGATTGTGGAGCCCTGGATCACATGCTTACTCTTGACTTGGGGGTGGGTCCAGCCCTGCAAACCACATAAGGGTGTAAAAGGGACAGTTCACCAAAGAAAAACCGGATTGTTGCTACCAGAAGGAGAAGGGGTCAATGCTGGGCAGGCAAAATATAACATATCCATTGTTTTCTAAGATTCTACAGATCTGTGAACTGTCACCACTCTAGAGAGACAATAAGGAAGACATCCAGGTGGCCAGCTGGCCATCTAAGCAGGGTCTTAGGCTTAGATAGTGGCTTAGCATGGTCTCACAGTGTTCCAGATCCTCGTTCTCAGGTTCTCAGCTCTGTGCTTCTGGAAATTTGTTGTTGTCAGTCTAGCTAGATGATTGTCCCCCATGGGCCTGGCTCACAGCCTGACTCAGCAGAGACAGATGTATATCTAAATCCCATTTTAGAGGGAACAGTAATTGCCAAAGGACCTAAACAGGGCTGTCTCCTGGTCAGTGCACTTTCCCTGTCAAAAACCACAAGTGAAGCCAAACTCTAATCATAAGGTAGCTTAGTGACCACAGAACCGGGCAAGAGAAGTTCTCTGGAGAAAGGTTATTGGCCAGATGCATCATGCCATGACAATACAGTGACTTTAAAATATCCATAAACACTGGAAGAATGAAGAGAGGACATAATACAAGGCTGAAAGGCAGGAAAGAACTGAGAGCTGCCTGGTCCGGCTGGAGCACAGGGGAGGGCAGGTGAGGAGGGCAGGTAATGTTGTGTGTCAATTATACCTCAACTAAAAAAAAAGCAAATAAAACAGTGCTTTTCAAAGTTTAATATCCATATGAACCACTGGGGAATCTTGTTAAAATGCAGACCCTGAATCAGTGGTCTGGGGCGGGGCCTGAGATGCTGCCTTCCGAACAAACCCCAACATGATGCTGATGCTGCTGGTCTGGAGACCACACTTTGAGCAGCAACAATTTCCAAAATATTAAGAAATAGAATTTATAGGCGTTTGTGATGGGTTGGATGGGAAGAGGGGTTGGGAACAAGGTAAAATGCGTTGTTAAGGATTATCCCCAAACTTCCAGCTTGAGTATCTGCGTGGTGATGCGATCCACAAGTACAAGAGGAGGAACAGGTTTGCGTGGGGTTGATAATAATGAGATAACATTTATTGGGTATTTACTACGTGCCAGGTTCTTTACATATGCTGTCTTATTTATTCTGTACAATAGGGAGGTAGGTGCTATTGTGATCTTTAAGAGTGAGGAAACTGAGGCCAAGGTCATACAGGTAGTAAGTGGAAGAGCCAAGATTCAAACTCTCTCTGGTAGTCTGAGGGCAGAACTCCTGCAGCTAACCATTGGCAGTTTGGAAATGTGAAGTTGAAGCCCCCGTAGGATGTCACATGGTGCTGTCCAGGTGGACAAGCTGACCACAGATTCTGACAGTTAAAGACCTGGGAGGAAGTGAGGCATCAGTGGGAATTAAACCATGCAAGAACGGCTACAACCTACCCTCTCAAGAGTGCTGCCAATCTTGTTCCATTTTCCTTTGGCATTTAATTATTACAGAGGAGGACTCTGAAGAAAACCAGCTTTTAGCTTCTTAAATAAATAATCTTTTTTTTTCCTGATTGGATACTGTGTTTGTTCTTTATCCCTGAAATTTAAGAACTTTTCCAGATTATGTCTTGAAGTTGGTTTCTGCTTATTGATTTTTCTGGATTCAGAGAACTCACTCAATTTTCCACTTCCACCTCAGATCTTTTTAGACCTAAGGCAAGTTTTCTTTTACTATAATTTAAGTTATTGTCTCTAATTGATTTGCTGTGTCTTCTTTGGGGGGTGCCTATAGTTTGACTCTCCGGGGTATTCTCCTGTACATTTTTTCTCTTAAAGAATTTCATCACTGACTTTTTCTTCTATACTGCTGATTTGCTTTTCTGCATTGTTAAGTCTGCTTTTTACTGCTCCAACCATTGCTTTTACTTTGGCTATCATGGTTTTAATATCATGGTACTCTCCACTTATCTTGGCCTGTTCTTTAAAAGATGCAATGTCCTCTTTTAGTCAAGAGTAAGAATTAGGTGTTTTCTGCAACAGGGCTCTGCTTCATGGACTAAATATATTGCAAAGGAGTAATTTTTGGCTCTAGCACTTTATTTTTCTCATGTGCCACATATTTCTTTCCCCAGAGGGTTAAAATTTCTTTTTTCCTTATTCACCTTTGATATTGTCTAGTTGATCTTTGTTGTTGATGCCTGGAAGTCCAGGCTTACAAGATCACAGTGTTGGACAATCAGGATGCAGGGTTCCCCACCCTTACTCCCGGTCCAGAGATGGCCCGGGTGTCGGTTCAGAAGCAGTGGTTAGATCATCTTCTGTCTCATTGTCTTAGCTATTCTTGGCATTCACTTGCTTCAAGATTCCGACTTTTTTCAACCTCTGGTGTCTGTGACTATTTCTGAGCCTCAGTGTGTTTGTCTCATATTCTCTAGATCTTGATGCTTTGGACTTCAGCGTTTCTATCTTTGCGTTTCTATTTCAGTATGTCCTATGTCTGAGATGCTGTCCATCTGTACCAATCTGGGTCTCTGTCTCTGAATCTCAATGTTTTTCTCAGTGTCTCGGCCCCCTACTCCTGAACCCCTTACTGATCTTTATATTTCTTCATAGCACTTATCACAACTCGAGTCTCCCTCCCTCCCTTCCTCGCGACCCATCCATCCATCGATCCACATCTCCTTATGCTGGAATGTAACTTGTGGCAGAGTGGACGCACAGGATCAGGGTAACACTTGTTGAACGAGCCTCTGTCTGATCAGCGGGTCCCGTCCTGGCCTCTCGTCTCGGCCTCCACCTCTAGGTTTCACACTTTCTCAGGATGCAAATGTCTTTCTCGGTCTCGGTCACCCTTCCGGTTTCTGTCCGTGTGTCGAGGCCTCTAAGTCCGTGTGGGCCGCGGACTCGCACAGGCCTGGCCGGGGCGCGCGGCGGGGTATGACGGAGGTTGCCTTCCTGGGCCCCGCCGGCCCACTGGCTCAGCCTCCGCACCCCCTGTGCCTAGGCGTCCGCCTCCCGCGAGTGCACGTGACCGCGTCCCGCAGAGCCACCGCAGTGCCCCGCCCCGAGCGCGCTGCTTCCGCTGGCCGCGCAGCCCCGCCCCCGGGCGCGGGGAGCCAATCCGCGCGCACGTCTCCCGGCCCCGCCCGACGCTCTCCTCGGCGCGCGCCCCTCCCTCCGCCTGCCGGCCCGCCCGTCAGTCAGTCAGGCAGGCAGTCGGTCCGAGCGGCTGGCTGTTCCTCGGCTCTCCCGAGCGGCGGCCTCCCTCTTCCCTCCCGGCCAGCGGCGGCGGCTGCAGCAGCGGCGGCGCGGTCCCCCGGGAGGCGCGGCGTGGGCCGAGCGGCGGCCGCGGAGCGTCGAGCCCAGCGCGGCGGCTGCGGCGGCCCGGCAGCCAACATGGCGGCGGCGGCGGCGGGCGCGGGCCCCGAGATGGTCCGCGGGCAGGTGTTTGATGTGGGGCCGCGCTACACCAACCTCTCTTACATCGGCGAGGGCGCCTACGGCATGGTGTGGTGAGTGTCCGCGCCCCGCAGCCCGGCCGCCCCCGCTTGGGACTGGCGGACGCAGCCGCGGTCTCGCCCGGGCCCCGGCCCGGCCCCGGCCCCCGACCTCGGCCCCTAACCGGGCTGCGCCGTCGTCCTTGAGCTGGGGGCCTCGGGCCGGGCCGTCGGGCCTGGGCGTTGCTCCTCGCTGGGCTCGGGGGGCGGAGGCCGGAGCCGGGACCCCGGGACCGGCAGCGAGGCGCCCCCGCCCCCAGTGTGCGCACAACGCGGCCTCGAATTCCTTCGGATGCTCGCCGTGGCGTGTGTGCACAGCTCCGAAATAATCATATGATTTTCCTCCCCTCGTCTGCGTTTTCCGCGAACGGCTTTCGTTAAGTGCTTTCCGTGGTGCCAGGGGGGCTCTCCTACGCAGGCTTTAGTGGCCTATAGTTAGTGGCACCAGTGTTCGTTGTGGAATATTTCAATCTTGACGTCTTTAAACGGTTTTTAATACCGTACTGCTAGCGTTTCAGGAAGGATAAGCCAGCATTGCTCTTTTGGTTTATTAAGGAGTCATTTGGAGTTGGGCCTAATTTGATTTGTTTTTCTTTTGCCCCGCGTGAGCTCTCTTACCAGCATAAAGGCATCCAGACGTTTTAGCACAATTACTGTGGACTTTCCCTGTTAATGCTTTAGTGGTCAGTATGTGTGCGACCCTAATGGAGTTCTTGCAGAATCACATTCAGGTTCTCTCGTCTCGATCCAGCTCACCGAAACGTTTGTGGAATGGGGGTGACGGTCTTGTTTTTCATTAGAACCAACTAGCTGTCTTGTTTTTTGCTGGTGAAGACCTGTGCAAGTGTAGACTCCCTTACACCGAAATCTTCTCGTGAGTGTGTCTTTTCTGTTGAACGAAGGAAGCGAACTAATTATTGAACACTTCGTGGCAGGTACTGTGCTAGGTCCATTATTTCATTTTATTTTAACAAACAGCTGGAGGGAGGGGAACGCGGTGATGTCTTTCAGATGAGAAAGTATTTCGAGGTGAAGCCAGTTCCTAAGGTCATACAACTAAAGAGGCATACTTGAGATTGTGGACTGAGATTCTGTTTCAGTTGCTGCAGCTCTTTTCATTACACCCCACTTTCCTTAAATAGTGTTATTAATCGTTTTAGAATTTTAGGGTGTTTTACTCTTATAAGCATTTCTATTTCAGAATGTATTCAAATTTGAATGATCATAATTTTAGAAATACCATAGAGGGCATGTTTTGCCAAGTGTTAGTTAAAATTATTTTTTAAAAAAAGACTTTAATTGAATCTTGAATATTTTCATTCTCTTCAGGAGCAAAATGTTTCACAGTGTACAGCTGTGAAAATTAACATGAACTCAGAGGCTTAGGAGCCAAAAGAGAAATTAAATTAGGTCAGGCCTAAAAGAAATAAGGTCCTAGAATGTAATGGAGAGAAAGAACTGCCCGCAGCATCACTTCTGTTGCACCTGCTGGTAAGTATGCCAGTAAACATGTCTCTTTATGAGAGGTTCAGAATTGCCCATCACGTCCTTCAGCCCTTTGAAATATGTACTAAAAAAACCTAGTTTTATGACATTTCAGTTGAAAGTTTTTTTTATTTCTTTTTAATCTGAAGCTGATTTAGATCTGGTAATTTTCTATCACTGCTGTAGACTTATTTGACCTTTTCAGTCTCTATCAGGTGAAATATCAAGTCCTCTTACTGTGATGTTCTTTTCTTAAGTAAGATCCAAGTACAAATATTATTGGAATTAGAATCTGGGTCCAGATTATAGCTTTTTATCTTAAGTTTGATGATATTTATTTAATATAAGAATTTAATCTACGTCATACGCTATTAGCATTTAGTAAATGTTGGTTAACAGTGCTGGGTTTATGGACGATTTCTTGACTGAAATGTTAATATTTGAATAGTGACATTTTAAAAACATTAATGCTTCCAGAAGGATTTAAGGATTTTCAGGAAAAAAGGTGTTTTTTTTTTCATTTCCTGAATCAGTTCATTAGGAATTTGCCTTTTTCTTGCAGAGTCCTTTCCTAATCAAGTGGAGGATATAAAGATGAAAAGTGGAGTTTGAATTGGGCCTTTAGGAGTGAGTGTGATTTTGATTGAAAGATAATAGGTGAAAGTGACAGTTTGAGCTGTGGAATCTAATCCTGGAAAAGTATTTAGGTGACAAACTTGTAGAGGACTCTAAAGGCAAAACTGAGTTTGGTTGTATATTTGTACAGTGGAGATGCATGAATGTTTTTGGAAAGAGGCAGGCACAAGGTCAGTTTTGGAATTTGGGGGGAGGATAGACCAACGCTGGTGGAAATGACAGGAAAAAAAACTGAGGTGGGGAATCAACTAGGCTGTTGTAACTTCTAGAGGTGAAGTAATATAGTGGGTGTGGAAGATAGCAGATGGAGATGAGAGCCCTTATAAAGATAGAATCAGTAACAGGGGCTCTTGTCAGAAGAGTGGTGGACTTCTAATCATGGCAAGTGTGGGATGAAGCAGAGGATGATGAGTGAGGTCTTAACCGGTAAGAGGTGAGAGAGGTGGGATTTGGATTTGAGAGGGATTTCCAGGCTTGATGATGTGGCATGGACATGGCTGTTAATTCCAAGGCTTCTAGCGTGGGAGCCTGGGAGGATGGTGGTGCTGTTATGAGGGAAGGAATACCGTATAGGCAGAGGAGGTTTGCTAAGGAGAAATAGTGAGTTCTGGTTTGGGCTTGCTAAGTTTGTGATGCCTTGAGGCCATTTAAGCTATATCCAGAAGGCATCTTGAAAATAAGAGGGAAGTAAAATCTGGAGATGAAAATTTGTGTAAGTTATAGTCTTGGGTGGAGGAGCACAGATTCTTTTTTTTTTTTTTTTTTAATTAATTAATTTTTGGCTGTGTTGGGTCTTTGTTGCTGCGTGCAGGCATTCTCTAGTTGCAGCAAGCTGGGGCTGCTGTTCGTTGTGGTGCACGGGCTTCTCATTGCTGTGGCTTCTCTTGTTGCGGAGCCCGGGCTCTAGGCACACTGGCTTCAGTAGTTGTGGCGCATGGGCTTAGTTGCTGCATGGCGTGTGGGATCTTCCCGGACCAGGGATCAAACCCGTGTCCCCTGCATTGGCAGGTGGATTCTTAACCACTGTGCCACCAGGGAAGTCCAGAGCACAGGTTCTTTTTTTTTTTTTTTTTTTTTTTTTGCGGTACGCGGGCCTCTCACTGTTGTGGCCTCTCCCATTGCGGAGCACAGGCTCCGGATGCGCAGGCTCAGCGGCCATGGCTCACGGTCCCAGCCAATCCGCGGCATGTGGGATATTCCCGGACCGGGGCACAAACCCGTGTCCCCTGCATTGGCAGGCGGACTCTCAACCACTGCGCCACCAGGGAAGCCCAGAGAGCACGGATTCTTATTTGAGGTCATTGGTTAGGTGAAATTCCATGCATATGTTCTGTATGTTTATCTTTTTAGTGAACAATCCATAACATTTATTAGATTTTCAAAGGGTCCATTATCCCAGAAAGGTTAAGAACCAGCGAGACAGAAGAGAAAGCCCAAAGAGGTAACTCTGGCAAACAAGTGCTTTTAATAGATGGGCAGAGGAAGAGGAAGCTGAGGACTGGTGAGATGTATAAGAATCAGGAAAAAAAAAAAAAAAAAATCGTATGAAAGAGGAGAAATTGAAGCTCTTTGCTTGGTCATCTAATTAAGATAAGTATTTTGGATAAGTTCAGTTTGAAACACTTTCTAAATGTGACTGAGAGGTCGTGGGGTCATCTCCATAGAGACACTAATTGAAGCCTTGAGAGTGGATAAGATGAGAAAAATGGGAGAGCTGAACCAATGGAATGCCTGACTTTAGGTGTCAATAGAGAGCAAGTTACAGAAGAGGACGGAGGAAATGTGGTCAGAGACCAGAGAACCAGAGTTCACACTATTAAAGGAGGTCGTGGTCATTAGGGACTGGTTTAAATACTGTAGAGAGCACCGTGCAGCTGGAAGAGCAGCTGTTGGATTTGTTAACTTTCAACTCTCCCAACAGATGGGCTCTCTTCTCTTCTCTGCCATCCTGTGTGTGGTTGAGTTTGCTCCTCACCATGCCTTCTCACGAGACTTCAGGATCAAGCGATTCTTGGCCAAGAAATAAAAGCAGAATCGTCCCATTCACCAATGGATTCCAGTGAAAACTGGTAATAAAATCAGATACAACTCCAAGAGAAGACATTGGAGAAGAACCAAGCTGGGTTTATAAGGAGCCTTGCACATGAGGTGGCACACATATTTATGCTGCATCTTACCATGTCACTCTGAGAACATCACTACTATCTGGACAGCTGGATGTGTTTTATTGCGAAAATGATTTTTCTCTTTGTGTGTTTGTGCACTAGTGCTTTAGCTCAGTAATAAATATGTGAGACCTTAAAAAAAAACAAAAAACCAGATGGTTCCAACTAAAATTTCATTGTGATCACATTCTTGATGGTATAATATCCTGTCCTGTGAAGTTTTTTTGTCATTACTGCAGACTAATAGAACTTTTGTTATGTTATGTTTTTTAAACATACATACATTAATTAATCCTCACACTGCCAAGGTGGTTACTTTAAGTAAGTGGGAATTTGAGACACAGAAGGGTTAGTTAACTTGCCCATGGACACCCAGCTCGCAAGTGATAGAGCATCCTAATCTGGTTCCTAAGTGATACTCAACCAAAGACCCAAGTTGAGAAGATACATGTTTTCAGTAACAGAAAATATCTGTTGTCTGCTTTTTGCTTGTGTCACGTTTTATTTTTTTTTAATTAAAAAAATTTTTTTTAATTTATTTTTTGGCTGCCTTCGGTCTTCGTTGCTGCGTGCGGGGGCTACTCTTTGTTGCAGTGTGCGGGCTTCTCATTACGGTGGCTTCTCTTGTTGCGGAGCATGGGCTCTAGGCGCGTGGGCTTCAGTAGTTGTGGCTCACGGGCTTCAGTAGTTGTGACTCATGGGCTCTCTAGAGCGCATACTCAGTAGTTGTGGAGCACGGGCTGAGTTGCTCTGCAGCATGTGGGATCTGCCTGGACTAGGGCTCGAACCCACGTCCCCTGCATTGACAGGCGGATTCTTAACCACTGTGCCACCAGGGAAGCCCTGTGTCACGTTTTTTTGTTTTTACATTTTAGCCTTTTAAAAAACCTTTCATACAAGGTTATTCACTCAGAAAACTTTCATTGAGCACTTGTTATATGTTAGGATGCACATGGTCCCAGCCTTTTAGTACCTCTTAGTCCAGATAGTGGGATGGAGTTGGGCAGTAATGCAAAGAATGTACCAGTGTCATACAGAAGGGACGTGTGCAGGATTGTGAGGAAAAAAGAAGGCCTGCATGATAGGGGACTGTCTTTGTATGGCTTCACAAACTTTTGAGCTGGATGTTGATATGTGACTGGGAGTTTGCTGTGAGAAGTGCATTCTAGGTAGAGGAAGACGTACATGCAAAGGCACAGAAGTATGAAAACAGCACATCAGGTCAGGAAAACCAGGAGTTGTTTGGGAAGCTAGGGGTATGGGTTGAGTGCCTTCGGAAGAAAGCTGGAGTTGAGACAGTTGGGATAGGCCCGGCCAGATTCTGAAGGACATTGTTTACTGAGTTCAGACTTGATTTTTTAGGTGAAAGTCATTAGAGGATGCCCTTTTTCTGCCAGTTCCTCATCACATTTTGTGTTCCCTTCCTTGTCTCTCTTATGCTCTCTACCTGCTTGTGCTTATTTTCTCTTCTTCTTATCTAGGGGTATTCAGTGGGTGTGATTTTTTTACTCCCTCTCCAGTGGCATTTTGAAATGTATGTGGGTTAGGTTTTGTTTTTTGGTTGTTAAATTGATTGGGGGGTGTTACTGGCCTTTGGTGTGTGTATGGTCAAGGCAGATGTGCTGAAAAACCTGCAGCTCACGGTGTAGTACTGCACTGGAGGACCATCCTGCTAAGAGGCCAGCAGTATTTCCCTCCAGCTCATCCCCAAGTAACACTGGGTCCTGTTCAATTCCTGTCTTCCTCTAAGGTTCATCTCCTCCGTAAACTTGTGCTTATTACTCTCTGCTGTAGTGCTCCCTCCTGCCCTCCCTGGAACTCTGCTGGGTATTTGTACCACCTGTCTGAAAGGCAGGGCCAGCAGTAGTATAAATCATCTATAAAGGCCTGAGACCTGGAAACATCTGGATTCAGATTCGTAGTTTTGCTTGTTAACTGTTAATTTAACTTTTAATAAAGATGTCTCTTCTATGCTTTTTGGAGCTCAAAGATGTGAGGAGACCAGCTTAGATGAGCAGCAGAATATCCAGAGTTTCTGAACGGTTTTGAGTGCAAGTAAAACTCAAACAAAATTAAATTTGATATTAATAACATCCTGATGGTTAGCTCTGATAGGCTATTCCCATGAATTTAATGGGAATGCTCTCAATTCTCAAGTATTTATAAAAAGAGTCTCATGAAAAGCATCCAAGTTGAGTTTTCCCAGGAATCATCTGTAATTTACTCCTCATCTCACATTAACATATCTACTAAGTAAAAAACAACTGATTCCCCAGCAAACATCTAGAGCTACCTCACCATCATGCATCCAGCCTGTTCTACCTACCCACTTGCCTAACCCTGAAATGCTTTTTCTCCCCGTTTGCTTCTCTTGGGGCTCCCATACATTGGAAAGCCAACAGGATAGACATTCTCCAAGATCTCTCTCAGATGCTCAGTCTTAGGGCAGGCTCTGGGTTCTGAACCCATCCACAGCTAGTAGGAGCTGGGAAGTGAAGTGTATGAATGGGTGGGGTCTGCATGCGATATGCCATGACCAACTGACTAACATTAGTTGCAGGCCTGCCTTGATTTAGGTGCTGTGGTTTCAAATTCATTTTCATCCTCATCTTTGAGGTATTTTTTTCACTTTACAGGTAAGAAAACCAGATCTTGGGTAACTTGTCCAAGGTTCACAGCCAGTAAATATATAATAGAACTGAGACTTGTCTAGACCTCAAAACCGGTGATTTTTTTTTTTTTTCCCACTACTATAGCCCTTCCTCTGTTATAGCAAGTTACCTGGAAACATGCCTCCTCCAGCCTGAGTTCCTGAATGCATTGGCACCAAAGTATAAAATGATGATTGTCAGCCAACTTGGGCCTGTTGAGATGGAAGAGGGAAGAACTAGATACTTGGAAAATGTGAGGGAGGTAGAATCTAAGCAACTGTAGTTTTTATCAGGAGGGTCATGTTGATTTCTTCTCACTCCTTCTACTTACCTCCACCAATTTCTTGATTTTTATTCATTTATTAATGTTATTAAGCTTGTACCTGACTTATGTGCTAAGCAGTGGGATTGAAGTGGTTTTTACTCTTTGGTGTTTACAGTTCAAAAGGAAAGTAATCACATTTACTGAGTATGATGAGGTATAGAGTGCTTGCTGGAGGGTTATCAAAAGTGGAGCAAAGAGTTTGAGGAGTAGTATGGGAGGGTGTCCTGGAAGAAGTAGTGTTTAAGCTGGGACCTGGCGAATGACTTGGAGCTAGCTGAGTGAAAGGTATGGAAGAGCGCTGAGCGTTTCAGGCACGGCTTGTAGAAAATAGTTTGTAGAAATTGGGGAGTTTATGGTTAAGATCCAGTGATCTTTCTCATGGTATCTCAGGGACAGGGAAAGTAGTTAAAGCTTCAGGTATGGTTGTAACCAGGAACTAGAAAATAGACCAAGTCACTACCCCCCTCTCTCTTTACATTTACAAAATCTTCTTGCATCCCGCATCTCTCTGCACAGCTGTTTTGTTTGTTTTTTTTTTCCTTTTCTTTTCTCTTCTACCACATCTTCATGCACTTGGCAGAAGAGAGCTGACCCTAGCTTCTCGAAGGTATGTGTCTTCAGTTTATTGACACCCAGGGGCTGAGAGCACTCTGATCCGATTCCTGGGGTAGAGAATCTTATCCAGCTTGGGATAGTGTCCACCTCTGGTCTAGTCAGCTGAGGCCCAAGTTGGAGTCGTCTCATGAGGCTAGACAACTCTAAGGTATGAACAGTGGGCTGGGAGTGGTCAGAAGATGTCTCCCATTGACTACTGACTTTCCCGGTTAAAGTTCTTGGTGCTGCTTGCCTGCTCTTCTTGAGCTGGAACCTTGCCTGATGTTGGGGCCTGTCAGCAAGGAGAGGGGAGAGAGAAGTAGTTGAGGCAGGAGAAGGGCTATGAGTTGCTTTTAGGGCTCTTCTGCCTTCCTGTCTGTGGTAGTATGGTGGTGGCAGCTAAGCTGGGTGGCATCTTTAAAATTTATTTAGTATTTAATATATGTATAACATGTGAGTTTTGCAGCCTAACGGTGAACACCTAAGAACCCACCACCCACTCACTGACTGACTTCAGACCAGATTGTCTGAGGCCCATATTCTGATCCCTGTCCATAGCCTTCACCCCAGAGTTCTATCATCTTTCTGGGAGTCTGTACAATGGACTGGGTAGGAACATGGGCTTTGGACACTTATATGAGAGCTGCACTTTTTTTTCTCACTTGTAGAAAGGTGATAGCAATACACTTCCCCAGAGTTGGGAGGACTAAATGAGATATGTAGGTGAAGTGCTGAGCACTTAGTATCTGGTTAATTGCTTGTCATTGTTGTTACGCTCTTAAAGTAAATGGGCAGCACCTGGATCCTCCCTCAGCGCAGTCTCTTGGAGTATCATCTTGTGGTGTAAAGCAGAACATGCAGAAATAAAAATATTAGACTTGGAGTCACATAAGTGTGTTGAGTTCCAGTTATGTGATCTTGAGCAACTTCCTCTCCCATTTTTAAAATTAATTAATTAGTTTATGGCTTCGTTGGGTCTTTGTTGCTGCACGCAAGCTTTTTCTAGTTGTGAGTGGGGGCTACTGTTCGTCGTGGCGTGCGGGCTTCTCATTGCGGTGGCTTCTCTTGTTGAGGAGCACAGGCTCTAGGAGCGCAGGCTTCAGTAGTTATGGCACGCAGGCTCAGTAATTGTGGCTCGTGGTTTCTAGAGCGCAGGCTTAGTAGTTGTGACGCAAAGGCTTAGTTGCTCCGCGGTATGTGAGATCTTCCCAGACCAGGGCTCGAACCCGTGTCCTCTGCATTGGCAGATTGATTCTTAACCACTACACCAGCAGGGAAGTCTCCTCTCCCATTCTTTGATTTAACAGTCAGAGCATCTCCCGTGCCTACCCTGGTCCATGTTCCTGCCCTCCCTCAGGAATGTTGCAGTGTATTGTTGGAGACAGACTGATAAGGAAATAAATTACTGTGTCGTGTGGTAAAAACACTGTTCTGAGATCATTCTGGACAGAGCAGCTAACTCCACTTGGGCTTCCCAGTTACTAATTAAATCAACAAATAGTGTATGTGTACACCAGGCACGCACTTGTTGTTCCCCTACATTGGTGAACGAAAACATTTAGCCTTCAGGGAGCTCATAGTCTGTGGGTGCCTGGCTGAATGGGAGTGGCTTGAAGAGAGGATTAGAAAGGTTTGGTCAGGCCTTGGCTTTAGGTTCCTTTTAAGGAGTTTCCTTTTGGGAATTCCCTGGCAGTCCAGTGGTTAGGACTCCACGCTTCCATTATAGGGGACACGGGTTCGATCCCTGGTCAGGGAACTAAGATCCCGCAAGCTGCATGGTGTGGCCTAAATAGATAGTTTCCTTTTATTTCTCTTTTTATAGTACTTATCATAGACATGTCTAAGGTACTTTTTTCAGTTTACTGATAAATCATTTAAGCCCAAAATTAAAGCCTCGAGGAAAATTATTTTCTGTACTGTAAAGTTAAAGAACTTTCTAATGCTGTTGTTCCAGAGTAATAGTTTACCTCGAGTGATTAGGTTATTCACGTGTGTTTGGCTAGGAGAGAGTTTTTAACTGAGTGGCTGGAAGGAATGTTCTTTGTTTTTCTTTTTTTTTAATAAATAAATTTATTTATTTTTGGCTGCATTGGGTCTTCACTGCTCCGTGTGGGCTTTCTCTAGTTGTGGTGAGCTGGGGCTACTCGTCATTGTGGTGCGTGGGCTTCTCATTGCGGTGGCTTCTCTTGTTGCGGAGCATGGGCTCTAGGCATGTGGGCTTCAGTAGTTGTGGCACGTGGGCTCAGTAGTTGTGGCTCGCGGGCTCTAGGGCACAGGCTCAGTAGCTGTGGCATGGGCTTAGTTGCTCTGTGGCATGTGGGGTCTTACTGGACCAGGGCTCGAACCCATGTCCCCTGCATTGGCAGGCGGATTCTTAACCACTGCGCCACCAGGGAAGTCCCTAGAACAAATGTTAATGTTGCTACATTGTCATTGGGAACAAATGTATAGTAAAAAATGTAGAGTTTCAGAGATAGGGAAATTCTTAAATAGAACTGATTAAAAGTAATTCTGGGGAAAAAAGTAAGTACAGTCTTATTTATAGAACAAATAGTTTTAGCTGCATAGCTAAGGAAAATAAAACCAATACATTTCTCCAATTAATACCTAAATTGCCACTGATCACAGGTCAGGCTTGCAAAGTAGAGAGTAAAACCTACAGAATGTACCTTGGTCACAAGGATTTATCTTGAGTCAGTAACTAAGTTGAGGGTACTGTTACTTATTACTTCAGTCGATATGTGAAAATGTTTAGTTTGGGGCTTATTTGAGATATTTGATGTTAAGTTTCAGACCAGTGAGAAACCATTTGATAGGAATGCTAAGTAATCCATTATCTATTACCATTTCCAGGAATGTTCATTGTGCCATTCTTCCTGTTGTGTGTTTTGCTGTTTTCAGGCATCCTTTCAGGACAGCTCTGATCCCTTAATTCAAGTGATGGTAAAAGTGATATTCCTTAAGAGTGTTGTAAATTATTTCTTTAGTCCAAAGCGAGCTGGAAAGAAAAGACATTTTTTTTTTTTTTTTGGTGATAATCTTTTTTAATTTATTTTTTTGTGGTACACAGGCCTCTCACTGTTGTGGCCTCTCCCGTTGCGGAGCGCAGGCTGCGGACGCGCAGACTTAGCGGCTATGGCTCACGGGCCCAGCCACTCCGCGGCATGTGGGATCTTCCCGGACCAGGCCACGAACCCATGTCCCCTGAATTGGCAGGCAGACTCTCAACCACTGCGCCACCAGGGAAGCCCCAGAAAAGACATGTTTGATTCTCTGTCCACTCTGACATAACTATTGGAAAGAGCCATTTGTTTCCTGCCACAGAGAAAGTATAAGACAGAAATTAGTCATAAGAGGGCTAAAGTATTATAGAAACTTTAGGAGTGCTTCTGGATACCCCAGCAGGCAGAATGTAGCATTCAAGAACTGGTAAATGTTTATCTAGCATCTAGAATGTAGTGCTTACCTATAAAAATGTAAATTGGAAAATATTTTGGCCTCACGTGGTTTTTGGCTTTAGCAGGAAAGCCTCTAGTGTTTCCCTATTAAGATGCTGGCATTGGGCTGAGGTGTATTTTATTTATTATATTTACAGAAATATCCATCACTTCTATTTTGGTTGTTTTTAACATAAATAAGTGAATTTTCCCAAATGTCTTTTCTGCCTTCATGGAGATGATCATATGGTTTTTCTCTCTTTAGCATTGAGGATCATACTAATGGATTTCCTTATATTGAATCTTCCTTGCGTTCTTGGAGTAAATCCTAGTTGGTTATGTTGTATTCTTTTTTTTTTTTGAATTTTATTTTATTTATATTTTATACAGCAGGTTCTTATTAGTTAGCTAATTTTATGCATATTAGTGTATATATGTCAATTCCAGTCTCCCAATTCATCCCACAACCCCCCCCCACCACTTTCCCCCGTGGTGTCCGTGTTTGTTCTCTACTTCTCTACTTGTGTCTCTATTTCTGCCCTGCAAACTGGTTCATCTGTACCATTTTTCTAGGTTCCACATGTATGCATTAATATACGATATTTGTTTTTCTATTTCTGACTTCACTCTGTATGACAGTCTCTAGATCCATCCACGTCACTACAAATGACCCAATTTCATCCCTTTTTTATGGCTAATATTCCATTGTATATATGTGCCACATCTTTATCCATTTGTCTGTCGATGGGCATTTTGTTTCCATGACCTGGCTATTGTAAACAGTGCTGCAATGAACATTGGGGTGTATTTTTTTGAATTATGGTTTTCTCTGGGTATATGCCCAGTAGTGGGATTGCTGGGTCGTATGGTAATTCTATTTTTAGTTTTTTAAGGAACCTCCATACTGTTCTCCATAGTGGCTGTATCAATTTACATTCCCACCAGCAGTGTAAGAGGGTTCCCTTTTCTCCATACCCTCTCCAGCATTTGTTGTTTGTAGATTTTCTGATGATGCCCATTCTAACTGGTGTGAAGTGATACACCTCATTGTAGTTTTGATTTGCATTTCTCTAATCAGTGATGTTGAGCAGCTTTTCATGTCGTCCTTGGCCATCTGTATGTATTCTTTGGAGAAATGTCTATTTACGTCTTCTGCCTATTTTTTGATTGGATTGTTTGTTTTTTTAATATTGAGCTCCATGAGCTGTTTATATATTTTGGAGATGAATCCTTTGTCTGTTGATTGCTTGCAAATATTACCTCCCATTCTGAGAGTAATCTTTTCATCTTGTTTGTAGTTTCCTTTGCTTTGCAAAAGCTTTTAAGTTTCATTAGGTCCCATTTGTTTATTTTGGGTTTTATTTCCATCACTCTAGGAGGTGGATCAAAAACGATCTTGCTTCTGTGATTTATGTCAGAGTGTTTTTCCTATGTTTTCCCCTAAGAGTTTTATAGTGTCCGGTCTTACATTTAGGTCTCTAATCCATTTTTTTAAAAAAGATGTTGGGGGTAGGAGTTTATTAATTAATTTATTTATTTTTGCTGTGTTGGGTCTTCATTTCTGTGCGAGGGCTTTCTCTAGTTGTGGCAAGTGGGGGCTGCTCTTCATCGTGGTGCGCAGGCCTCTCTTGTTGCGGAGCGCAGGCTCAGTAGTTGTGGCTCACGGGCCCAGTTGCTCCGCGGCATGTGGGATCCTCCCAGACCAGAGCTCGAACCTGCATCCCCCACATTAGCAGGCAGACTCTCAACCACTGTGCCACCAGGGAAGCCCTCTAATCCATTTTGAGTTTATTTTTGTGTATGGTGTTAGGGAGTGTTCTAATTTCATTCTTTTTAAGAGTTTTATAGTGTCCGGTCTTACATTTAGGTCTCTAATCCATTTTTTTAAAAAAGATGTTGGGGGTAGGAGTTTATTAATTAATTTATTTATTTTTGCTGTGTTGGGTCTTCATTTCTGTGCGAGGGCTTTCTCTAGTTGTGGCAAGTGGGGGCTGCTCTTCATCGTGGTGCGCAGGCCTCTCTTGTTGCGGAGCGCAGGCTCAGTAGTTGTGGCTCACGGGCCCAGTTGCTCCGCGGCATGTGGGATCCTCCCAGACCAGAGCTCGAACCTGCATCCCCCACATTAGCAGGCAGACTCTCAACCACTGTGCCACCAGGGAAGCCCTCTAATCCATTTTGAGTTTATTTTTGTGTATGGTGTTAGGGAGTGTTCTAATTTCATTCTTTTACATGTAGCTCTCCAGTTTTCCCAGTACCACTTATTGAAGAGACTGTCTTTTCTCCATTGCATATCCTTGCCTCCTTTGTCACAGATTAGTTGACCATAGGTGTGTGGGTTTATCTCTGGGTTTTCTATCCTGTTCCATTGATCTATATTTCTGTTTTTGTGCCAGTACCATACTGTCTTGATTACTGTAGCTTTGTAATATAGTCTGAAGTCAGGGAGTCTGATTCCTCCAGGTCCGTTTTTTTCCCTCAAGACTGCTTTGGCTATTCGTGGTCTTTTGTGTCGCCATACAAATTTTAAGATTTTTTTCTTCTAGTTCTGTAAAAAATGCCACTGGTAGTTTGATAAGGATTGCATTGAATCTGTAGATTGCTTTGGATAGTATAGTCATCTTCACAGTATTGATTCTTTCAATCCAAGTACATGGTATATCTCTCCGTTTGTCATCTTTGATTTCTTTCATCAGTGTCTTATAGCTTTTTGAGTACAGGTCTTTTACTTTCTTGGGTAGGTTTATTCCTAGGTATTTTATTCATTTTGTTGCAATGGTGAATGCGATTGTTTCCTTAATTTCTCTTTCTGATCTTTCATTGTTAATGTATAGGAATGCAAGAGATTTCTGTGCATTAGTTTTGTATCTGCCAGCTTTACCAAATTCATTGATTAGCTCTAGTAGTTTTCTGGTGGCATCTTTAGGATTCCCCATGTATAGTACTATGTCATCTGCAAACAGTGACAGTTTCACTTCTTTTGCAATTTGTATTCCTTTTATTTCTTGTTCTTCTCTGATTGCCATGGCTAAGACTTCCAAAACTATGTTAAATAATAGTGGCGAGAGTGGACATCTTTGTCTTGTTCCTGATCTTAGAGGAAATGCTTTCAGTTTTTCACCATTGAGAATGATGTTTGTTGTAGGTTTGTCGTATATGGCCTTTATTATGTTGAGGTAGGTTCTCTCTCTGCCCACTTTCTTTAGAGTTTTTGTCATCAATGGGTGTTGAATTTTGTCAAAAGCTTTTTCTACATCTATTGAGATGATCATATGGTTTTTCTTCTTCAATTTTTTAATATGTTGTATCACATTGATTGATTTGCATATATTGAAGAATCCTTGCATCCCTGGGATAAATCCCCATTGATCATGGTGTATGATCCTTTTAATGTGTTGTTGGATTCTGTTTGCTAGTATTTTTTTTTTAATTTATTTATTTTATATTTTATTTTTGGCTGCGTTGGGTCTTCGTTGCTGGGCGTGGGCTTTCTCTAGTTGCGGCGAGCGGGGGCTACTCACTGTTGCGGTGCACGGGCTTCTCATTGCGGTGGCTTCTCTTGTTGTGGAGCACAGGCTCTAGGCACGTGGGC